>NC_092107.1:34154549-34244549 GCF_045679555.1 Salvelinus alpinus
ATATGCTAAATCTCCTGCAGCCACCGTAAGACATAGCAGTTGGCCATATCCACTGCATGCTGTGTGAACTGGATGACCTGTCGCCAATTGTGAGTGTTTGATTAAAATATCTAATTTCAACACCTGGTATGGCAGTCCCATGGAGTCCTGTTCTATCTCCCTGCTTTACCTCCTCATAGATCAATAGATGGACCCTCTGTCTTTACCTCCTCATAGATCAATAGATGGACCCTCTGTCTTTATCTCCTCATAGATCAATAGATGGACCCTCTGTCTTTACCTCCTCATAGATCAATAGATGGACCCTCTGTCTTTATCTCCTCATAGATCAATAGATGGACCCTCTGTCTTTACCTCCTCATAGATCAATAGATGGACCCTCTGTCTTTACCTCCTCATAGATCAATAGATGGACCCTCTGTCTTTACCTCCTCATAGATCAATAGATGAACCCTCTGTCTTTACCTCCTCATAGATCAATAGATGGACCCTCTGTCTTTACCTCCTCATAGATCAATAGATGGACCCTCTGTCTTTACCTCCTCATAGATCATTAGCTGGACCTTCTGTCTTTACCTCCTCATGTATCAATAGCTGGACCCTCTGTCTTTACCTCCTCATACATCAATAGATGGACCCTCTGTCTTTACGTCCTCATAGATCAATAGATGGACCCTCTGTCTTTACCTCCTCATAGATAGTTTTATTGATTTTCTCACTGAGGTAATGGACCATCATGCCCCAGTAAGAAAGAGAACAGTTGGGGCTCGTCCATCTCTATGGATTGATGATGAACTGGGTGAGGCTTTTTCTCAAAGAAATATGGCAAAAGTCTTAGCAGCCAAATCAGAACTAGAAATTGATGAACAGATTTATAGAACATTACATAATTATTCAGTTAAATTGAATCGTAAGAAAAAAAACGTTATTTTACAAAAATGCTTTTACTGATTGTAAAAATGATTGTAAAAAGGTATGGAATACAGTTAAGGGCCTACTTGGTACATCTATCTCATCATGCCCAGCTAGTGTGGAGGTTGGCGGGAGAACAATAACAAAACCAGCTGATATTGCCAATCATTTTGCAGATTTTTTTTACAAAGAAAATGTATTTACTGAGCAATAATGTAAACATACATTCTTCCAAACAAGCTATTGTCCAATGGATTGATGATCATATTATGAGCAACAAGACCTACTCTTTTAGTCTACAAATGGTGTCAGTAGAGGAGGTGTTAAACCTATTGAGGAAATGACCCGATGGTCAATCTACAGGTTATGATCTTATGGACACATTTTTACTTCGCTATGCTGCTCCCCAGATTGCAGTTCCACTGAGATACATATTTCATTTTAAAGCATGCAAAACTGTGTCCTATTCCGAAAGACAGCAAAGAACCCATTACTCCTGCCAATAGTCGACCAATTAGTCTACTCCCTTCACTCAGTGAGATATTGGAGGGTATTGTGAATAGACAAATATGGGAGTACATGGAATAGAATGATCTGACTACAGCCGATTAGCATGCTTATCGCAAACCCCATTCCACTACCACTGCATTGGTTGACATGACTGACCAAAGGCTCAATGCTATGGATAATGGCAGGTTTGTGGGTGTACTATTTTTAGATTTTAGTGCAGCATTTGATTTAGTGGATCATTAAATAATTTTGACAAAATGAATGCATTATGGCTTTAAGGAAGTAGCATTGAATTGGGTACAGTCCTCTCTAACTGACAGGAAACAGTCCACCTATATCAATGGTTCATTTTCTTCCCCTCATGCTTTATTAAACTGTGGAATACCGCAGAGCAGCTGCCTTGGGCCACTTCTTCATTTAATATATACCAACGACCTTCCTTATGCCTTAACTCAAGCTACTATATTTGCAGATGATACTACAATTTATACAGCAAGACAATCGGTTCAACAGGTACAGCAAGCTTTACAAGGAGAGTTGGAGAATATCAGGGAGTGGGTTTGCCGGAACAAACTTGTTTTAAACACCAAGATAACCACAGTTATGTTGGTCTGTTCCACTAAGAAAAGGCTAACACAGCATGGGATACAATTAAGTATGGGAGGAGTACAAATTGAGGAAGTGTCAGAAACCACTACTAGGTTTCTGACAACTACTAGGAGTGCAGCTAGACAACTGCTTATCATGGTCGTCTCAAATAACTCATTTATGTAAAAACAATTATATTACAACAGCATTCATGATCAGAAGGATAGCTAAATATTTACCAGGAAAGATTTTTAAGCAAACAACCCAAGCATTAATTGAGAGTCAGGTGAACTACTCTTCTGTGGTCTGGGGAAATGCATCAGCAAGTGAAATTAGGAGGCTGCAGATCGCACAGAACAAAGCAGCAAGGATTGTTTTAAGGTGGAGATATGGTTCTTCTGTTGTAGTCATCCGCAATGCTCTTAGTTGGTCATTAATCAACAAGATAATTAAAAAAAACATGCTTATTTTATTTCATAATATACACCATTTAAAACGGCCAAACTCTATTCACAACGGTATTTAGTTGGTAAGAGACAGACATTCAGTAAATACTAGGAATAGATTGTCCACCATCTATGCGTTATCCAGACAGAAAAGAGAAATAGGCAAAAGAACATTTCGATTTAGAGCAATAAAGAAATTGAATAATTTAACTGAGCAAACCAGAAACCTCTCAATGCATACATTCAAACAATATTTTAAACAATTTAAATATAATACATATGAATGTTGTGTTGGACAATGGTAGAGGAAGAATCAATCTATCTTTTTAGACTGAGTATTTATCAGGTCAATATGTTAGTGTATTATGTATGTTTGTAACAGTGTGTTTATATGTGAAATGTGTTTGTATTATAAATTGTATTTTAATGTTTCAGGATAGTCCAAATGAGGACAAAAAGAGATAGAAATAAAAATAAATAAAAATAAATGGATCAATAAATGAACCCTTTGTCTTTACCTCCTCAGAGATCAATAGATGAACCCTCTGTCTTTACCTCCTCAGAGATCAATAGATGAACCCTCTGTCTTTACCTCCTCACAGATCAATAGATGGACCCTCTGTCTTTACCTCCTCAGAGATCAATAGATGAACCCTCTGTCTTTACCTCCTCACAGATCAATAGATGGACCCTCTGTCTTTACCTCCTCAGAGATCAATAGATGGACCCTCTGTCTTTACCTCCTCAGAGATCAATAGATGGACCCTCTGTCTTTACCTCCTCACAGATCAATAGATGGACCCTCTGTCTTTACCTCCTCACAGATCAATAAATGGACCCTCTGTCTTTACCTCCTCATGAATCAATAGATGGACCCTCTGTCTTTACCTCCTCACAGATCAATAGATGGACCCTCTGTCTTTACCTCCTCATGAATCAATAGATGGACCCTCTGTCTTTACCTCCTCATGGATCAATTGCTGGACAGTGTCTAGGGAGGTGAACTACCTGAGGAGCAGCAGCAGGGACTGAATGGTCTGTACTGGTTTGGTCTGATCTGGTCTGATCTGGACTGGTTTGGTCTGTACTGGTCTGGTCTGGACTGCTCTGCTCTGGTCTGGTCTGGTCTGGACTACTCTGGTCTGCTCTGGTCTGATTTGATCTGTCTGGTCTGGACTCTTATTGAGGTATGGCAGATGCTCTGTCCTCCAATCAATTATTCCATGTCTAGAAAGACCCTTGCTCACAAGTACAGTCACAAGTACAGTCACAAGTACAGCCACAAGTACAGTCACAAGTACAGCCACAAGTACAGCCGCATCTAAACCGCAGCCCTCAGCTTGCCTGAACTTATCTGGCAACGTGAGGAGTGTTAACATTTTTCTTAATCTCTGGATTATTTACTTGGTGAAATCAAAACATACACCAAGCTCTATTCACCTCTATATTCTAAGGTAATGTGAAACATGGAGGCATTTTTCCTGAAGGGGTAAATAGTAATTGAATGTGAGAATACATGTTTTAACTGACAAATCCTCCTGTGAGATGTATGTGATAATATGATCGGCTGTGTGTGACTCAGGGGAAGGGGATGAAATCCTCCCTGTATATAGTATTCTACTCTACAGAGGTTCAAATAGCACATTAATCTGTCCCACAGTACTGCAGGCTGCCTCTGTCTGTCCCCCCTGTGCCTCCACCCTGATGGCTTCTAAAATGGGAACTGGGAGGGGGGGGGGGATATTACATCTAAGGTGTGGGCCCTGAGCTGGAGATAGAGATGGTTCCTGTGCTAGATTGCTAATGCCCTCAGCTTGTCAAAAAAGCACCTGCTTGAGGCTTGACATTAATTTGTTTGGACATGGTTTATAATTTAATTCCACTGCAGAATTAACTTCCAATACAAGAAACTATTAGCTGGGGATATGGGGATCGGTGCAGGCCCATCCCAGGTGAATGGTAAACCTTTCACACTCCCCATGTAAACGAGGCACATGGATTTTTGTGTGCGCTGTGGAAAACGGCATTGATAACCCACTCTAGAGTTCTGAGATGAGGAGCATTTGTGACCACTATAGAATGCAGTGGATTTCCTCTGCGTTATATTATCTTAATGCTAATGAATCACATGTGCTTTCTCTTTTTCCCCCGCCTGGTAACACTGTGCTCTGACTTGTAAGAAGCAAATTACTTATCTCCGAGGTGGGCAGGGGTGTGTAGTGAGAGGGCAGCTGTTCTGCTGTGGCTGTTTGTAGAGCTTACGTCTGTAAAATTATATTACATTCTGTTTTGCATATCAAACTGTACAGGCATCCATTGCGTTATGGTATTGTCAGATTAATCACAAATTGGCTGCAACTACAGTGATGGCAAATGAGGCTGGTGAGGGGAGGACGGGTCATAATAATGAATGAAATGGAGTGAATGAAAATATGTTTTATACCATTAAATTTATTCCATTCCAGCCATTACTATTAGCCCAACCTCCCTATTTAAATTGTCAGCAGCCACCATTGATTAAACATTAATTTATGTTTCACTTTTAATCAAACAAGATTGAATGAATTGACTCACCGTGCACCTGGGTAATTTGTCTTCATTTACAAAGGAAGTTATGTGGTGAAAGATCAGTAAAAAAATGTAACCACAATGTCTTGTGTCTGTTGAAGAGATACACAATGTTGTAGTAGAAACGGAGACTGGGAGGGATCGTTTGTGCTGGATGTGTGTGGGGTGTGTGTGGGGTGTGAAAAGAGAGTTTTGTTTCTGTGCCATGTCAAATGCAATCCCTGGCTGAGTGGGATTGGCTGGAGCGTGGCGTGAGGTGAGACGACAGCATTGTACTCATAGTGGGACAAGCCATTAGGAGCAGAGGTACAGTTGAAGTCGGAAGTTTACATACACCTTAGCCAAATACATTTAAACTCAGGTTTTCACAATTCCTGACATTTAATCCTAGTAAAAATTCCTTGTCTTAGGTCAGTTAGGATCACCACTTTATTTTAAGAATGTGAAATGTCAGAATAATAGTAGAGAGAATGATTTATTTCAGCTCTTATTTCTTTCATCACATTTCCAGTGGGTCAGAAGTTTACATACACTCAATTAGTATTTGGTAGCATTGCCTTTAAATTGTTTAACTTGGGTCAAACGTTTTGGGTAGCCTTCCCACAATAAGTTGGGTGAATGATGGCCCAATCCTCCTGACAGAGCTGATGTAACTGAGTCAGGTTTGTAGGCCTCCTTGCTCGCACACGCTTTTTCAGTTCTGCCCACACATTTTCTATGGGATTGAGGTCAGGGCTTTGTGATGGCCACTCCAATACCTTGACTTTGTTGTCCTTAAGCCATTTTGCCACAACTTTGGAAGAATGCTTGGGGGTCATTGTCCATTTGGAAGACCCATTTGCGACCAAGCTTTAACTTCATGACTGATGTCTTGAGATGTTGCTTCAATATATCCACATTATTCCTCCTTATGATGCCATCTATTTTGTGAAGTGCACCAGTCCTTCCTACAGCAAAGCACCCCCACAACATGATGCTGCCACCCCCGTGTTTCAAGGTTGGGATGGTGTTCTTCGGCTTGCAAGCATCCCCCTTTTTCCTCCAAACATAACGATGGTCATTCTGGCCAAACAGTTCTAATTTTGTTTCTTCAGACCAGATGACATTTCTCCAAAAAGTATGATCTTTGTCACCATGTGCAGTTGCAAACCGTAGTCTGGCTTTTTTATAGCGTTTTTTTATGGCTGTTTTGGTTTTGGAGCAGTGGCTCCTTCCTTGCTGAGTGGACGATATAGGACTCGTTTTACTGTGGATATAGATACTTTTGTACCTTTTGTACCAGCATCTTCACAATGTCCTTTGCTGTTGTTCTGTGATTGATTTTCACTTTTCGCACCAAAGTACGTTAATCTCTAGGAGACAGAACGCGTCTCCTTCCTGAGCGGTATGATGGCTGCATGGTCCCATGGTGTTCATACTTGCGTACTATTGTTTGTACAGATGAACGTGGTACCTTCAGGCGTTTGGAAATTGCTCCCAAGGATCAACCAGACTTGTAGAGGTCTCCAATTTTTTTCTGAGGTCTTGGCTGATTTATTTATTTTTTCCATGATGTCAAGCAAAGAGGCACTGAGTTTGAAGGTAGGCCTTGAAATACATCCACAGGCACACCTCCAATTGACTCAAATTATGTCAATTAGCCTATCAGAAGCTTCTAAAGCCATGACATAATTTCTGGAATTTTCAAAGCTGTTTAAAGGCACAGTCAACTTAGTGTATGTAAACTTCTGACCCACTGGAATTGTAATACAGTGAGTTATAAATTAAATAATGTCACGCCCTGACCGTAGACGTAACGAATTTCCTGTTCTTCTGACGAGGAGTAAAAGATATCGGACCAATGTGCAGCGTGGTAAGTGTCCATTTTAATATAGAAAACTGAACACTACAAAACGTTACAAAGTTAAATAACAAATGAAGATCGAAACAGTCCCGTACGGTGCAAACACAGACACAGGAAACAACCACCCACAAAACACAATAGACAACAGGCTACCTAAATATGGCTCCCAATCAGAGACAACGACTAACACCTGCCTCTGATTGAGAACCATACTAGGCCAAACACATAGAAATAGAACAACAGAACAAAACATAGAAAAAACAACATAGAATGCCCACCCCAACTCACGCCCTGACCAAACTAAAATAAAGACATAAAAAAGGAACTAAGGTCAGAACGTGACAGTAGATTGCTTTGTATGTTTCTATTTTTTGTTTGGTCAGGGTGTGATGTGGGTGGCTATTCTATGTTGTATGTCTAGGTGTTGTATTTCTATGTTTAGGCCTGGTATGGTTCCCAATCAGAGGCAGCTGTCAATCATTGTCTCTGATTGAGAACCATACTTAGGTAGCCTGTTTTCCCACTTTTGTTTGTGGGTGGTTGTTTTCTGTGTCTGTGTTTTCACCATACAGAACTGTTTCGATTTCCATTTCTTTCTTTCACTTTGTTATTTAGTATTTTTCGTATTATAAGTGTCCATGATATATTAAATTATCATGGACACTTACAACGCTGCATTTTGGTCCGATCCTTCCTACTCCTCATCCGATGAAGACGAAGATCGTTACAAATAATCTGTCTGTAAACAATTGTTGGAAAAATTGCTTGTGCCATGTACAAAGTAGATGTCCTAACTGACTTGCCAAAACTATACTTTGTTAACAAGACATTTGTGGAGTGGTTGAAAAACGAGTTTTAATGACTCCAACCTAAGTGTATGTAAACTTCCGACTTCAACTGTATATGCTGAGGGAGCCAGAGAGTCTGATAAACATGTTATCCAGAGGATGAGGACATGGGGATGACTGTGATTCCTGCTCTTCTAGAACTGCCTGATGGGGGGGAAAGAGAAAACCACAGGCAGAGTTTCTGAGGCAGGACCTGCTCTCAGTTCAGCCAGAGAGAGGTTAGGAGAGGATGGAGGATTAGAGGGGAGAGAAGGGGAGGGGAGGAGGGGAGATGAGGGGGGCGGAGAGGAGACGAGACGAGAGAAGAGGAGGTGGGAGGTGAGTTGAGCGGCAGGTAGATGGACACCTCTAACACACATTTGATCTCTTTATCCCAATGGGCTCCCAGCCACACAGCATTAGATCAGCTCCCTATTCATCAGAGGTGCATGTCCTTTACATAGCTCTGGGGCGGTGGTGAATGAGTGCAGTGGAGAGATAAGCTACAGCACACAGCATTGAGTAAAGCTTTGATTTGATTATACCTTGACTATTAGGGGCACAAACATTACTGACTCAATATATCATACAGAATGTGGTATTTCTTAGTTTAATTTGACTGTTCCATCAGTTGATTTAGTTTTCTCCAAAAGCAAGTCCTGTTCCATGTTTGTGTCGCCAACTTCCAAGGATGGTGCAGATTAGGACAGATGGGAGATGCCCTGAATGCTCAAGAAATGTTACTTCTGGTTTCTGTCCATCTGGACATGCTTTTCCTCTGCAACTCCTCACTCTCTTTCACCCAGCCTTGTTTTCATTCCACAGACAAGAATTCTGCTGTGAGCCTGAATCCAGCTTCGAAGAACTGATGGTCTTCTCAAGTAATATTTCCCTCATGTACTCGTTTAAAATGTCCTTCTGAGCTCAGTGCTCAAGGACATAGAAGGAGGTGGTATGCATGTTGTGTAGCTCATTTGCCTCGAAGAGTGGTACCAGGCAGTATGAGTATGATCAGGACGATCCCAAAGTCCCATCAGCATTTTTACTAGTTAATTGTATTTAACATTTATTTTAACTAGTCAAGTCAGTGAGCTTCACCATTAAACTGTTAAACTCTCTAACATTCTCCCACTAAGCAGCGATCACTGCACCAGTAGAATGCCATTACCATGTTTTTACTTTTTAGTTTAAAAATACCACTCAATCTCTACAGCATAGATATACTGAATACATCCAGGGTGTGTAACGACATGACAAAGTGTGTAGGCGAAACATTGTTTTTCACTTGTTTTGCCAGTCAGATGTAGTTCAAAAAATCAACACAAGTCAAGATCAGGGTTTTATTTGTCCTCCATTTATTCTCTATCGACCCCATCGTGCGTCATTGCATTCTCTGTATTATCATTAGCAAGTTGCAGATGTAGGCGCTTGTCCTTCGGATATCAAACATGAATTCAGCAGCTGACTCTTCAGTTTTCTGTTCCGTCCCAGGCACACCCAGTGAATGTAAATGGATCTGAACTATGACTGTCTCTCAGGATCTGACACGCTGCGGAACCAGCAACAGCACTGCAGTAGGAAACACAGGGCCACTTCAATGACCATCACACTGTTCTGGGTTCAAATTATTGCAACTCAGTTGCCAGCATCCCAGCTGTTTGCTCTTTGTACTTGTTATACAAATGCCCTTATTTCATTATTTCATTTCAATACCTGTTCTGATTGGTGGGCTTTACTGGTGTAATATACTCCTTTGCATCTCATCAGTACATGCCTTATTGACAGTCCTTCATCATCTTAACCTGCTATCCAGACAGGGATAGCAGACCTTGAACATAATTATACCGCAATATATTCAAGCAGCATTGTAATTATAAATCTACCCATCTAAAAATACTGCAGAAAGGAACCCTTATTTAATTCAATGAAGATGGACCCAGTATTGACTACTACACCCTTATAAACAATATATACATAGAGAAGAAGAACAGGCCCTTGAAGGAGTGTGCAGCTGTGCATTGTGGGATGATGAGTATGTGGGGAGAATTAGTACTGATTGGAGTTCCCCATTACCCCTGTACTTACCCCATTACCACACTGGTCTGCACACTCAGCCCGGACAGGCATGTTAAAACGCAGATGGAGGGATGGTTAGCTGGCAGGGCCCTGCTGTCACGCCCTGACCGTAGAGAGCTTTTTATGTCTCTATTTTGGTTTGGTCAGGGTGTGATTTGGATGGGCATTCTATGTTCATTTTCTATGTTTTGTATTTCTTTGTGTTTGGTCGGGTGTGGTTCTCAATCAGAGGCAGCTGTCTATCGTTGTCTCTGATTGAGAACCATACTTAGGTAGCTTTTTCCCACATGGTTTTTGTCGGTAGTTATTTTCTGTTTAGTGTTTTGCACCTTACAGGACTGTTTCGGTTTCATTTATTCTCTTCTTATTTTGTTATAGTGTTCTGTTCTATAAATAAGCATGAACACTTACCACGCTGCGCTTTGGTCCGACTACTCTTCTTCAGACGACGGAAACCGTTACACCTGCATGTCGACTCAATACATTTCAAACAGCTGGCCTCAAAGTGATTGACAGAAGCGGGGGAGGTCTTATCCTTAGTTATTATTCTAGAAATACATGAGATTGTTAAAACATGTTTGAGGTTGAAATGGCTTAATTTTCAATCTACAAACAGAGGGAGAGAAGAGATGGGAAGAACAATGAATGAATTGATGGACTGCTCCAAAGCCATGATGGAAATACAGAAATGCATCAACAGAGACTACTATTTTGTAGCCAAATATAATATTTGATCCTTAAATGATTTCACTTTTCAGCAGAAGGCAAGTTAAAAGCTACCATGTTCATCACAAACGTATTTTCCAGCCAGAAGGCTACAAACAGTGTAAAGCATATTTTATGGAATAGTCCAATTGTGGCAGTTATTATAATTAGAGACCTTTGTGATTAACCTTAACTCTCCTTTATAATTGACAATGACCAGGATCTTGAAGAAACCATATTTTGCCTATTTTCTCCCATATACCTAGATTTGTGCCTAAAGGAATCTGATAATTTACTAGCTGTATATTTGTGGACAGGAGTGTGTGTTTCTGCTTTAAACATGTTTGTAGTTACGATCCTGAGCTCATGGATTTTCATCTTGAACTGGTTATGAGTTTTTGTATATAAATTACTCATACATTTAAATATTTTCAGGGATAATGTAGACAAAAGGAAATGGTTACACTATCATTACATGGGTGAACTAACACGTACTTGGAACTATGTACCCCACTCGCCTCAATTTCTCAGCAGTTTAATCAAAGAGGAGGTTGCCATGAGAAACAACAAGATGATGACATAGTTCCCTATTGCAAATTTGCAATGTATGTAACAGACACAAAGAGCTCTTCGAGTAGAAAAGAAGCAGGTAAAAATAGGTAAAGTTTGTTCATGTTTTATTTGATTTGAGGTTACTACTCAAGTCAGGCGAGAACAGCCATGACTAATGCTAGTTTCGGGTCTTGATTAGGCTAACACAGGTTCACATTAGCCTAGGCCTATCACAGACCTTATAATAACAGCCAAAGATTATAAATAGCCTACCCCCGATAATGAATTGGAGCTCGACATTCTCGTTTCCCATGTTGAACATCCACTATTGGTCAAAAGTCAAAATTCAGAATGTACATTAATTTCACAATAAACCACCCACTGCAGTCAGATCAAATAGGACTCACTGTTTTAGCGCAGCTTTAGGACCCAGGGAGGCTGACCGGCTTGCTACCCGCTCCGCTGCAGGAGAAGAGAAGGGGCATGGACAGGTTTGTATGCACTGCTTTTCCATCTCTGCTTTAACTATTCTATAAATAACGGTACAAGATTCACATCTTCTCGAGGATTAGGCTTCTCTCGAAGACTGATTTGGTTCCAGTATCAGCTCTTTTGTTTTTACAAGCAGAGAAGTACCGACATCCTCTCAACTCGTCCAGTTGGCAGTTGTAGTTTTCATTTACCATTCTATGGTGTTTGCGCTGCGGGGTAAAGTGGGCTACACAGGAAAGTTTCGCACATGTTTATGTGAGCATGGACCAATTCTTCTTTTGATTTAGACAAGCACACAGACCAGTATAATACCGCAGAAATTGGAAAAGTGGGTAAGTTGCCATTTATTTGTGAGTTTTAAGTGTCTGCTGCACTGTTGGTTTGCTCACAGATTGAGATGCATCTAGTGCAGGAGTGGAAAGCATTAATTCCTCTTTTGTCGGTCGGCTATGTAGCCTACCTGGGCAATGTTTTAATGGTGTTTGTTTTTACACACTAGTATTTTTCCAAAACGGAACATTTCAGTACATTAACATATTTTCCTATTTAGAGTTATTTATTTGTATTTTATTGCAAGAATCAAGAGAAAGCAGCCCGCGACCATAAAGCCTATCGATTATTGTCTACATCACTATATCTCAAAATGAACTGTTGGCTAGGCAAATGTACATAGGCCTACATACGTATTGGTTAAAACATATTCGGGTGTGGACACTGTATTAACAGCAGCTTGAGAAGCATACAGTGCGTCATCATGGTTTTACTGATGCACCTCTGGCCTTTTGCTTTCATTTTAAACTTTAATTATTGTGAAATCGGATACACTCAGCATTTGTTTTGTAATAGTAATTTATGCCAATGTCATTTATTGTGCGTGTAAAGTTTACCACTTGTTGTCACTCTTGTGAAATATTACATAACTGTGAATAATTGTTGAATAGAAAACTCTTATTGATCCTTCTTAGTGAAGCCAGCACGAGCTGGCGTAAAAGCACAGAGCTGGCATCTTTCTGTCCTCCGCTGGTGCGCCCCATGGTAGCCTATAAAACACCTCTGCATGTAAACGAGGATGTATAATTTAATGTCCATCTGAGCCAAATACAAATAGCCATCCTCGTTTGAAGTGTAAAGAGTTGAATATTCAATCAGTCAAGTCTGAGCTCACCTCAACAAGCTGCACTTTGTAGCCATGGAATGAATTTCCGCTAGAGCTGTCCTCTCCGTGAGGTGCTGAAAGTTTCCGCAAATGTCCACTTGGGAGTGTCGTGTCATAAAAGGGAATGAAATGAAATATGACTGATTGTCATTGTAGAAAAAACTTAACTTATACATATTAGATTGATTATTTCCAGCGTTATCTTTACGATTCACTCGTTTTCAATATCTGATTATTTAATGGATTTTGTATATTTCAATTTGCGCATGAGAGAAATATTTTTCCATATAGATATCCATATAATTATTGAGTCACCTCTTATATGAAAATATACCCAGAAGATGTATATTAATCTGTTCCTGTATTATGAAAATATGTGTATTGCTTGATTTAAAATGTCTACCTATCATATGCATTTAATTCATAAGTGTTCATTGCACGTTGGTGATTTGCAATTACTATATCCACCAAGGTAGCTTGCTGCATTGATAGTCAAGGATCTTACAGGGAATTGCATTGGGGACTATGAGACAATCAATACATTGGGCTTGTGATACTACAGAAGACTGTGAATGTCACAATCTCAAGAGGTTGATCCACTATCTACAGTAAGAATCATCTTACTTAGATGTGTCTCCCATTACAACCATGGCCTATAGCATCTGTATGTGATTGCTTTGCAGGTTATCAACAATGGGGTTTGTTTTGATTGCAATGTACATTATGAGATGTCTTTTATTGTGCATACTGTAGAACTCCAGAGCGTTGCGAATCACTGAGCAGTGAGTTTGATGTACATGTATATGCCATGTGAGCAAGGTCAGATCATTTGTCCTTGTCTGGTAATGCTCAACACTAAGTTACAGAGCAGCCAACTCTACTGTGAAGTATTTCACTTCCCTCAGGGGACCTTGCCATAGCAGCTACATTAAGTTACATATAATACTGGAACTGATGCTTACAACAGTATAATCAAGATCATCTATGGCACATCATATATTCATCCAAGTGTGTGTGTGGATTATGTTTGTGCTGACATTTGGGCAGCTTCCAGGTCTCTTATGTTTGTGCTAAACTTTTGGGATCTTCTCCTCTGAGACCACCAATGTGTGTGACCACCTCTAATCCCACTGCCTGTATTCCTTCTGGATTAAGATTAAAACATGGCTGCAGGGATTTCTGTGGCCAGGTGGACCAGTCAGTCTGCTGTGAAACTCCTGTTTTTCTGCCCATGCTCTGCTTCCTCATGTAATCAGGCCCTGGTGTGATTTTAGAGGAATATGTTACTCACTTCACTGAGTTCAGCACTTGGAGGCGCTTTCCTGATGGATCCAAACATGCCCTCTACAGACCTGAACACCCATATCCTGATTTCCCATCAGTCTCTCCTCGCGTTCTCCTTTCTCCTTCTCTGTGCTGCTCTGACCTCCTCCACTGGACTGTGAACACTCGCCTGTAAACCCTTGCTTTTCTGTCATGTCATGACTCTGCCAAGTTGAGACTTTACTAGTGATTCATGAGTTGCAGGTCCCTTACTGTCATTGGCTGAAAATAACTTCAAAAGGAATTGGGTTACAGCACTAGAAACATTGGTTACATTGTGGGAGGCAACCCATCTGTCTAGACAGACTATTACAATGATTTTATGAGTAGTTCTTGATAGCAGTAAAGCTCAAGGAGGTGATGGAGTGCAGACAGAAATTCTACACTGGAAAGTAAAGTTTTATCAAGGACCCATGTCAATAGAATATATTTATACATTTTAATATGTTGGAAAAAGTACAAGAAATCAATCTGATAATAGAATTGACTTATCTTTATTGCCTGCCGGGCTGTGAGGTATAGAGCTCTCAGCAAAGTGATGGAATATCCATCCTGTTACATGAAAATCTCATTGAATTTCAATCATATTTGAGTATGCATTATTTATGGCAAAATAATGTGATTAGGTTTTTGCAATGTAGAGGGCTTCTCGGTTTTTTGTAATGGTTTTATGAGAGGTGTGAACACTGAGAGGCTATGTTGCACACAACCTGTAATTCCATTCCATTATTGATTGATTTGAGTCTTCTGTTCCCCCCCTTATTTTGTCAGTGCAAACATTTGCTGCCTGATTAGTTGGGGATATTTCTCAGGTATAGTCTTCTTACTGTGCCCTGTCTGTCAACATGGCTGGGCTGTGTCCACTGCAGGCTTTTAGGCCTAATCTCTTGGTGTTCACAATGGAGCTGAAAGGTACTGAAACACGAGCAGAGATACAGGATGGAAGCTAGAGGGAGAGAGAGATATGGCTAAATTAATGTCAAATTATTCTCTTGCCAAGCGTATGTGTGTTTGTTGGAACGTGGCAGGTGGGTGTGCCCACAGTGAAGCCCTGGCTGTATCTCTTATTGCCTGGGTGAATCTCTATGATCCAGAGGCAGACCAGATATACCTCCATGGTAAATCTAAGGCTTATCATGCCGACTAGGAATATAGGTGTGTGGAAGCCAAAGGAGAACATCAGCAGATTTCATCTAGCAGGATTAGTGATATTTGGAAAAGAGAGGCAGCTAAAAAGAATCAAATTCTGTGGGTTAAACCAACAACAATGACAGCTGTGTCGATAAGGACTGTGTGAAAGGCATACAGAGTTTGGTGCATGCAGTTACAGCTGGCGCTGGGAACACATTTCCTTTACAAAGCTGTTGTATCATTTGTCTTCTCTCTGTGGGGAAGGAACTTGGCGTTGAACATTGTACTGCCTAAAGTTAAGTCTAATTCTCACATTGTTAAAACAATACCTGAAACTGTACTCATAATCAGCATCAAACTGCACTCACAATCGACATCAAACTGCACTCACAATCGACATCAAACTGCACTCACAATCGACATCAAACTGCACTCACAATCGACATCAAACTGCACTCACAATCGGCATCAAACTGCACTCACAATCGACATCAAACTGCACTCACAATCGACATCAAACTGCACTCACAATCGACATCAAACTGCACTCACAATCGGCATCAAACTGCACTCACAATCGGCATCAAACTGCACTCACAATCGACATCAAACAGCACTCACAATCGGCATCAAACTGCACTCACAATCGGCATCAAACTGCACTCACAATCGGCATCAAACTGCACTCACAATCGACATCAAACTGCACTCACAATGGACATCAAACTGCACTCACAATCGGCATCAAACTGCACTCACAATCGGCATCAAACTGCACTCACAATCAGCATCAAACTGCACTCACAATCGGCATCAAACTGCACTCACAATCAGCATCAAACTGCACTCACAATCGGCATCTTTCCTAAAAAGAAAATAGTATAAACACACCTCTCACTGCTGCTGGGGAAACAACAGGGGAAGTGATTATTGGTCCTCAACCGACTGTCCAGATGTTCGAATGGCTTGAGGCTGCTGACGATTGATTTCTCTTCTTTCGTTTTTAATCGCAAGGCTGTACTGCTGTGATAGGGACGTGATGATGGTGTGTGCTCTGAGGTGGTCTGTCTGATTGAAAACCTCCCGTCTCCTGTCCTCCACGGCTCATCCCCATAGTGCCCTGAGGCTGTGAGCCTGACACGAGAGAGACCCTGTCTCCTTTCACCACCCTGACCCTCTCCTACAGGGAGTCCAGTATTGGGGGTTGGTGGCAAGTCTCATTACTTCTCTATGACATGGTCATCATTGCACCCTGTGGATGCCATGTCTGTCTTCATGTCAACCTCTGTGGCTAGTCAATTAGTCAAATCTGGTGTGAGGATAGTAGGATCTGAGTGAATGGCCTGGTCTGACACATCTGAACTGTAGGTGGCAGCCATGTTGTTATGCGTTGTCATGAAGACATTTGCTCTACCATAAGCTAAATTAAATAAAACAATTTGGGAAAGCAATTTTCAACCACTGTAGCTATATGGATACAGTGGCCTCTTTGGAGAGGGTGCATCTCCAAAGAGGGGTATGCTGAAACACCCCACATGCCAGTTGTTAGTCTTTTATCATTATGTTGTTAAACCCAGCCAGCTATCTTCATCACGTCTTGAGATCATTGTGCTTTACTTTGAAATCAAAGCTTTAAACTTCACTGTCGTGAATTCCTTTGGGATGACTCTTAAAAGTGATGCAGAATACAATATATATTTTAATCAGAGCGCTCTGCAGAAGAATAAGGACTGATAGTGATTGAAGAAGAGAACTGCATGAACACGTGGGTGAAAAGAGGAGAGAGGATGATGGAGGAGTGAGGTAAGAGGGGGAAGGAAAGGGAGATGCGGCTTGGATGAAGGCATCTCTTTGCTAGTTCTCTAGGAGAGATTCAGTCCCCTGAAAATCAGCCAGCAGCATGAAGATTAATGCCCTGTTTTTAAACACCTTCAAGTGGAACTGACCGCGTTTGAACTATTTTGCATATATTAAACAAACAGACAATCATAATATCAGTAAAAAATATCAAATTCCCAGTTTATGCTACAAAAACCAACTTTATAAGAGGTTTTTAAAATAGGCTCTATTACACTATGGTATTGTTGGTAGATTTGGTAGTTCCCAAATGTAAGAGGACTCCTGTGGTGTTTACATATTTGTAGAAATCCAATCAGGTGTATTTTGTGGCTTTTGGCGAATGCGTTCCAGTGATCTAAAGTCGCACTGTTGCAACGGCCTGTAAACACACAGTCCAGTTCAAAGTGAATGATGGCAGGTCCTACTGCCTGTAAACACACAGTCCAGTTCAAAGTGAATGATGGCAGGCCCTACTGCCTGTAAACACACAGTCCAGTTCAAAGTGAATGATGGCAGGGCCTACTGCCTGTAAACACACAGTCCAGTTCAAAGTGAATGATGGCAGGGCCTACTGCCTGTAAACACACAGTCCAGTTCAAAGTGAATGATGGCAGGCCCTACTGCCTGTAAACACACTGTCCAGTTCAAAGTGAGTGATGGCAGGGCCTACTGCCTGTAAACACACAGTCCAGTTCAAAGTGAATGATGGCAGGGCCTACTGCCTGTAAACACACAGTCCAGTTCAAAGTGAGTGATGGCAGGGCCTACTGCCTGTAAACACACAGTCCAGTTCAAAGTGAGTGATGGCAGGGCCTACTGCCTGTAAACACACAGTCCAGTTCAAAGTGAATGATGGCAGGGCCTACTGCCTGTAAACACACAGTCCAGTTCAAAGTGAGTGATGGCAGGGCCTACTGCCTGTAAACACACAGTCCAGTTCATAGTGAATGATGGCAGGGCATACTGCCTGTAAACACACAGTCCAGTTCAAAGTGAATGATGGCAGGGCCTACTGCCTGTAAACACACAGTCCAGTTCATAGTGAATGATGGCAGGGCCTACTGCCTGTAAACACACAGTCCAGTTCAAAGTGAGTGATGGCAGGGCCTACTGCCTGTAAACACACAGTCCAGTTCATAGTGAATGATGGCAGGGCATACTGCCTGTAAACACACAGTCCAGTTCAAAGTGAATGATGGCAGGGCCTACTGCCTGTAAACACACAGTCCAGTTCAAAGTGAATGATGGCAGGGCCTACTACCTGTAAACACACAGTCCAGTTCATAGTGAATGATGGCAGGGCATACTGCCTGTAAACACACAGTCCAGTTCAAAGTGAATGATGGCAGGGCCTACTGCCTGTAAACACACAGTCCAGTTCAAAGTGAATGATGGCAGGGCCTACTACCTGTAAACACACAGTCCAGTTCAAAGTGAATGATGGCAGGGCCTACTACCTGTAAACACACAGTCCAGTTCAAAGTGAATGCTGGCAGGGCTCTACTACCTGTAAACACACAGTCCAGTTTCATAGTGAATGATGGCAGGTCCTACTGCCTGTAAACACACAGTCCAGTTCAAAGTGAGTGATGGCAGGGCATACTGCCTGTAAACACACAGTCCAGTTCAAAGTGAGTGATGGCAGGGCATACTGCCTGTAAACACACAGTCCAGTTCAAAGTGAATGATGGCAGGGCCTACTGCCTGTAAACACACAGTCCAGTTCAAAGTGAGTGATGGCAGGGCCTACTACCTGTAAACACACAGTCCAGTTCATAGTGAGTGATGGCAGGGCCTACTGCCTGTAAACACACAGTCCAGTTCAAAGTGAGTGATGGCAGGGCCTACTGCCTGTAAACACACAGTCCAGTTCATAGTGAACGATGGCAGGGCCTACTGCCTGTAAACACACAGTCCAGTTCATAGTGAGTGATGGCAGGGCCTACTGCCTGTAAACACACAGTCCAGTTCAAAGTGAGTGATGGCAGGGCCTACTGCCTGTAAACACACAGTCCAGTTCAAAGTGAATGATGGCAGGTCCTACTTCCTGTAAACACACAGTCCAGTTCATAGTGAATGATGACAGGGCCTACTGCCTGTAAACACACAGTCCAGTTCAAAGTGAATGATGGCAGGGCCTACTGCCTGTAAACACACAGTCCAGTTCAAAGTGAATGATGGCAGGGCCTACTGCCTGTAAACACACAGTCCAGTTCAAAGTGAATGATGGCAGGGCCTACTACCTGTAAACACACAGTCCAGTTCAAAGTGAATGATGGCAGGGCCTACTACCTGTAAACACACAGTCCAGTTCAAAGTGAGTGATGGCAGGCTGTGTGGCAAATGGCTTGCATAAAGGCCTACTGTAGCTCTGATTGGCTATAGTGCACCGGTCTGTCTAGACTCCGGTCCTGGACGAGACAGATGTTTTTCTTAGGTTTATTAATTGTCCAAACATACGGCCGCTTTCCCACTCAATATCACTGTAGAATTTCCACAAATGCCTTACTTTACATGTCACGTATACTCCCTCTCCAGACTCTAGGTCATCAGGCTACTGATTATCCCACACATCTGTTACCATTGTCTCACGCACCTGCGCCTCATGACTAAATCACTCACCTGGACTAAATCATCTCCTTGATTATCTTCCCTATATCTGTCACTCCCCTTGGTTCTTTACTCAGGTGTTATTGACTCTGTTTTCATGTTCATTGTCTCTTTTATTTATTAAAACACTCACTCCCTGAACTTGCTTCCCGACTCTCTGCGCACTCGTTACATTACATCATTCCCAAACATTCAAAACATTTATGAAAAGGTGAAAATGACCATATCTAAGTGCTCGCTTGTCAGATTCTTTCATTTTTTAAGTGTCACATTCTTCCTGGGGGTCTATATGAGGAGTGGCAGGTAGCCTAGTGGTTAGAGCGTTGGGCCAGTAACCGAAAGGTTGCAAGATTGAATCCCCGAGCTGACAAGTTAAACATCTGTCTTTCTGCCCCTCAACAAGGTAGTTAACTGGCTGTTCTTGTAAATAAGAATTTGTTCTTAACTGACTTGCCTAGTTAAATATGAAAATATTTTAATAAGAATACATGTTGCTAAAATGCTGCCAATTCCACTTTAAGTTTGTCTTCTTAAAACATAACACTGTGCGTGTCAGCCTCTCTCAGTTACACATCCTCGATGTTTAGCAGCAGCCAGCTCTCTCTATGCTTCTCCCTCAGTGACTGTTTGGTTCATTATCAACCACAGGCACACACATTCATGCTACTTCTAGTAATCTCTTCATTCCACAGACATCAATCTAATGTAACATTTCAGAGCTCATTGCTGATGATCTCAATCACTGCTTCAGGGTACTGCTGATATACTGTATGGGATCTTATTGAAGCTTTTTTCACGGTTTAATAATTTTGTCATTACAGTAATTTGTTTTAGGGTAAAGTGGTTAGTAAGTACATTTAAAGTGTATCTGTCTGCAGCATGTGCTCCGGTTTCGAGTTAGAAGCTCACATACTGTCCACCCTCCACCCCTGCCTGTCTTCATACCACACAGTATCATTTCAGACTGACCAAACCTCCTTCATCAACACCTGCTTTCTAAACACATCCAGCATTTGGATAAATATCCTTGCTCTATTGTTTTGTGTTGCTACATCGGTAGGATGCTGCATAATTTAGAAGGTTTTAATGTCACAAAACAGCTTGTGTCCCTAAGGAGGGTGCTGGGCTCTAATTGGGGTGTTTTTCATCCCTGCCCGGCGCTTTTAAAGACAGGCTTTTAAGTCGGGACAGTCCTTCCTGCGGTCTGGAGCTGGGTGAAGCGAGGGGCTGAGGCTGCGCTGTGGCAGAGAGAACCATATCTTTCCCTGGAGAGGACTGCCCTACCCTTCATCCTCTCCTGCCTCAGCACCCTCCTCATCCCTCTCTCTTGAAAAGCTGCTGGCTGACCACTAGCTCATCGCTGCTGTACTCTATTTATCAGTGTGCAGAGGGAGAGACTCTCACATGATAACACACCTACTCTCCTTATCAGTGTGCAGAAGGAAATAATCTGTCATGATAACACAGCTACTCTACTTATCAATGTGCAGAGGGACAGACTCTCTCATGATAACACACCTACTCTACTTATCAATGTGCAGAGGGACAGACTCTCTCATGATAACACACCTACTCTACTTATCAATGTGCAGAGCGACAGACTCTCTCATGATAACACAGCTCCTCTACTTATCAGTGTGCAGAGGGAGATAATCTCTCATGATAACACGACAGAGGAGATGGGATGAGACACTCTCTCAATCTTCACCCTTGACATGAGCTCCCACATACCTGGGGAATATCACAGGCAAAGCAGCCTGATAAAGCAAGCATGGGGATGTGAATAGTTAAGTAATCCATCAATAACAACCAAAGAGAGACACTCACACCAAGGTCGCCTATGTGTCCTCCATGTTGACTAGGATTCACTATTTCCGGTGTGGACACTTCTGTATTTGCATGGTTCTTTGTGTTTGGTGGGTAAATGTTTGTCTCACCAAATCTCCTCCAACACAGAGGAGGAGATCATGCCTGGTCAGCAGTGACTGCTTGTCTGATGTCAATACCCAGCTCCAAACTGGATTGGGAAGAGTACACAATGTTGTGGAGACAGAATGTTTGTCCATTCTTCTCAGATGCAGGGGATGCACTGTAATAATTTGGACCAATTCTAGTAACTAGACCTGATGCAGACTAGAAGTCAAAATGTGTGCGTACTTGTGTGTATGTGCCTGGCAGTTTGCGTGCGTGTGTGCATGTGTGTCTGTTTGTCTGCCTGTCTGTCTGTATTTGTATTTATTATGGATCCCCATTATCTGCTGCCAAGGCAGTTAATACAATTTAAAAAACGTTGCAATACATTAACAGATTTCACAACACACTGTGTGCCCTCAGGCCCCTACTCCACCATTAAACATATCTACAGTACGTACGTAATCCATGTGTAAGTGTGTGTATAGTGCGTATGCTATTGTGTGTGTGTGTCTGTGTCTGTGTCTGTGCCTATGTTTGTGTTGCTTCACAGTTCCCCCTGTTCCATAAGGTGTTTTTAATCTGTTTTTTAAGTCAAATTTTACTGCTTGCATCAGTTACTTGATGTAGAGTTCCATGTAGTCATGGCTCTATGTAGTACTGTGTGCCTCCCATAGTCTTTTCTGGACTTAGGGACTGTGAAGAGACCTCTTGTGGCATGTCTTGTGGGGTATGCATGGGTGTCCGAGCTGTGCACCAATAGTTCAAACAGACAGCTCGGTGCATTCAACATGTCAATACCTCTCATAAATACAAGTAGTGATGAAGTCAATCTCTCCTCCATTTTGAGCCCGGAGAGATTGACATGAATATTATTAATATTAGCTCTCCTTGTACATCCAAGGGCCAGACGTGCTGCCCTGTTCTGAGTCAAAGTCCTTTTTGTGGCACCTAACCACACTACTGAACAGTAGTCCAGGTGCAATAAAACTAGGGCCTGTAGGACCTGCCTTGTTGACAGTATTGTTAACCTGTTATGGCTGAAAGAGCAGCATTGAGTAACCTGGAAAGAGGTGGCCATTTCAAACGGCCTCGTTCTCAATTCTTGCTCGTACAATATGCATATTATTATTAGTATTGGATAGAAAACACTCTCTAGTTTATAAAAACGTTTGAATTATGTCTCTAAGTGAAACAGAACTCTTTTTACAGCTCATTTCCTATCCGGAAGTGAGATTTCCAAAAAGCGAAGTGTCTCTTCAAGAGCTTGTCTATAAAAGGTCATGTCACTTAGGACTGTAGAAACACGTCATACACCTTCCTCTGGGTGTCATGCGGAAGTGAGAGCAGAAATCAGTTGATTATCTCTTTCAGAGAATGCATACACCCTCTTGGAGTGAGAGGACCGTCATTAATTTTTTTTTCTGAGGCGCGAATTTAGACCTGGACTCTCCACCTGGAAAACGGTCGTTATAGATGAATATGACCCCTGGCTTCGATTTTTTTTGATACATGTCACAATATCATCCTAAAGTATGTTTTTTCAATATAGTTTAATTATATTATTGAAATTTATTCGTGACTTTATACGTGATGCGTTTGAAGATGAAGGAGAGGTTAGCGCAGTAAGGCCAGTGTGCTTGCTAATTCAAGAGGGAAATAGTTCTTCTGGATCCAAATAAAGACGGTTCTGAACAAAAGACCCCTTGTACAACATTCTGAATGAAGATCAACAAAGATAAGGACCCAATTTGGGATGCTATTTCATATATATCTGTCGAACTGTGCTATGCTACCGTTTGCTTTGTTGTGATGTTAGCTATTGTAGTAAGCTAATATGACGATATATTGTGTTTTCGCTGTAAAACACTTAAAAAATCGGAAATATTGGCTGTATTCACAAGATCTTAGTCTTTCATTAGCTATCCACCATATATTTTTCTGAAATGTTTTATGATGAGTAATTGGGTAGTTGACGTTGGTGTCTGTAATTACTATGGCTGCTTCAGTGCTATTTCTGACTGTAGCTATGCTGGTAGCTATGATGGTAGCAGTAATGTAAAACTGATTTATAGCTCAAATATGCACATTTTTTGAACAAAACATAGATTTATTGTGTAACATGTTATAGGACTGTCATCTGAGGGAGTTTTTTCTAGGTTATTTAGGTTGGTTCTAGGTTAGTTAGGTTGGCTTGTGCATGCTACTTGCATCCTACTTGTGCTGTGAAAAATGTCTGTCCTCTTTTTTATTTGGTGGTGAGCTAACATAAATATATGTGGTGTTTTCTCTGTAAAACATTTAAAAAATCGGACATGTTGGCTGGATTGACAAGATGTTTATCTTTCAAATGCTGTATTGGACTTGTTAATGTGTGAAAGTTAAATATTTAAAAAAAATAGATTTTGAATTTCGCGCCCTGCACTTGAGCTGGATGTTGTCATAGGTGTACCGGCGTCGGGCTTGCAGCCATAACAAGTTTTAAGAAGGTAGAGCAGTGCCTTATCATGGAAATACTTCTCCCCATCTTAGATACTTTTGTGTCAATATGTTTTGACCATGACAGTTTACAATCCAGGGTTACTCCAAGCAGTTTAGTCACCTCAACTTGCTCAATTTCCACATTATTTATTACAATATTTAGTTGAGGTTTAGGGTTTAGTGAATGATTTGTCCCAAATACAATGCTTTTAGTTTTAGAAATGTTTAGGGATAACTTAATCCTTGCCACCCTCTTTGAAACTAACTGCAACTCTTTGTTAAGTGTTGCAGTAAATTCAGTCACTGTAGTAGCTGACATGTATAGTGCATACATAGAAACTCTGTCTTTACTAAAATGCAGTGGCATGTCATTAGTAAAGTTTGAAAAAAAGGTTATGGGCCTAAACAGCTGCCCTGGGGAATTCCTGATTCTACCTGGATTATGTTGAAGAGAATTCCATTAAAGAACACCCTCTGTGTTCTGTTAGACAGGTAACTCTTTATCCACAATATAGCAGGTGGTGTAAAGCCATAACACATACGTTTTTCCAGCAGCAGACTTTGATCAATAATTTCAAAAGCTGCACTGAAGTGTAACAAAACAGCCCACACAATATTTTTATCATCAGTTTCTCTCAGCCAATCATCTGTCATTTGTATAAGTGCTGTGCTTGTCTTTCCCTATAAGCATACTGAGTCTGTTGTCAGTTTGTTTACTGTTAAATAGCATTGTATCTGGTCAAACACAATTTTTTCCAAAAGTTTACTAACCCACTTACCACGCTGCGCATTGGTCCTCCGATCCTTCAAACTTCTCCTCCTCAGATGAGGAGGACGACAGCCGTTACAGCTTCCCTCCAGGCCTGAAGGCACATGCTCTCTAGTAGGCTTAAATTGAAAATGTGGCAAATAGGAGTGGCAATATCATCTGCTATTATCCTCAGTAATATTCCATCCAAGTTGTCAGACCCCGGTGCCTTGTCATTGTTGATAGACAACAATAATTTTCCCACCTCTTCCACACTCACTTTACGTAATTCAACATTACAATACTTGTCTTTCATAATTTGGTCAGATATACTTGGATGTGTAGTGTCAGTGTTTGTTGCTGGCATGTAATGCCTAATTTTTCTAATCCTGCCATTGAAAAAATCATTAAAGTATTTAGCATTATCAGTTGTTTTTGTGATGAATCTGATGAATCTGATTCAATGAATGATGGAGCTGAGTTTTACCCAACATTTCATTGAAGGTGCTCCAAATCTTTTTCCTCTCATTCTTTATGTCATTTATCTTTCTTTCATAGTGTAGTTTCTTCTTCTTTGTATTCAGTTTAGTCACATGATTTCTCAATTTGCAATACGTTTGCCAATTGGGTTGTGCAGCCATTCCTTTTGCCTCATCCCTCTCAACCATGCAATTTTTCAATTCCTCATTAATCCACGGGGATTTAACAGTTTTTACAGTCATTTTCTTAATGAGTGCGTGCTTATTAGTAATTGGAATAAGCTGTTTCATAAATGTTATCAAGGGCAGTGTCTGCTTGCTCCTCATTACACACTACAGACAAACAAATATTCTTTACATTAACAACATAGGAATCACTGCAAAACGTATTGCATGACCTCTTACACACTATATTAGGCCCAGCCTTTGGGACTGTGGTTTTCCTAGATATGGCTACTATATTGTGATCACTACCGCCGATGGATCTGGATACTGCTTTCAATCAAATTTCTGCAGCATTAGTAAATATGTGATAATACATCTTGATGATTTCATTCCTGTCTGTCTGTCTGTCTGTCTGTCCTGTCCTGTCTGTCCTGTCTGTCCTGTCTGTCCTGTCTGTCCTGTCTGTTCTGTCTGTCTGTCTGTCTGTCTGTCTGTCTGTCTGTCTGTCTGTCTGTCTGTCTGTCTGTCTGTCTGTCTGTCTGTCTGTCTGTCTGTCTGTCTGTCTGTCTGTCTGTCTGTCTGTCTGTCTGTCTGGAGATGTGGGATCAGCTGGAGGCTGTAGGAGTGATCAGGTCAACAGTGAGATGGTCTGGGCCCTCCAGCAGAGACAAAGGCAAGGACAAAAGCACTAAAGGTGCAAGGCAAGCACATCCGATCGCCATATATATGGAGCTACAAGCGATGCATACTGTAGATGAGTCTATGTAATAGGATGGATATTAAACCCTCTCTCCCTCAGTCCTCTAAATCAAAGGCCATTATTTGGACATGGTTACAGTGTGAGACGAGACCTACATCTGCTTGTGTGCGTCCACATGCTCTGTGCGATGGATGCGTGTGTTAATGAGGGTTCAGTATGGCCTGGTTGGTGGATGACGGTTGCCTCTC
This sequence comes from Salvelinus alpinus, assembly GCF_045679555.1. NCBI lineage: Eukaryota > Metazoa > Chordata > Actinopteri > Salmoniformes > Salmonidae > Salvelinus > Salvelinus alpinus. The sequence continues at coordinate 34,180,860 of NC_092107.1, forward strand.
TAATTACCTGCATCTAGAGATTGTTATTCATGGAGAGGGACAGGGGAATAGCCCTCCTCGGGGTGACTCCCCCAGGCTGCATGGCTTTGTGGATTGATGTGGGTGGATGTGCACAAAACAGATGCTACCTCATGATTTCTGAGCGGTTATACTAATGCCGGCGAGCACTACCAGGCTATCTTTCACCCTCTTTAACGGCCGCCTAGCCTGATTTAACGTCTGGTTTTACTGACTAAGCAGTGGTTTTCCTCTCTAGTCTGCTGATCACCACGGGCTATAGCTCATTTATACACTAGCTCTACATTAGACAGTGACAACTCTGTATAGTAATACAGACAAATACCAAGGAGAGAGAGATTCAAGCCTGTCCTCGCCCTGTTTCCTTCAGGGGACAGAGAACAACCATAAAATGGAGACTGTGTTCAGACTTTCTCATCAGACTAGTACTTCAGGACCTCACGACGACCAGGCAGAAATGATCAATAGTGATGGTGGTGTTTTTACTTCCCTGTACTCTCTGTGTTTCCATTCTGGCTATGTTTAAGTGTGAGATAGGATAGGGCCGTCCCGGAGGCTGGCTCTAATTCCCTGTGGTGTCCGTCAGGGCCCTGTCCCCCAGAGGGGGCTATTATGTTCCCATCGTGCTGCCCAGGCCCCAGGGAGAGGCTTGCCTGACTGGCCACGTGACTGACAGACAGCTCAGTAAATGCACTCAGCCAACCTGCCTGCCGTGGGGCGACTAAGTGAAAGATCACACACTGACGCCTTAGCCCGAGCCTTGCCTCTTTGTTTGTCCCCCTCCAGCTCTCAGACGGGACCTGGTCCACTCACCTTCACCTGACACATGGGGTCAAAGTTCAGCTGCCGGCAGTGAGGTCATTACTAACCTTGGCCCACCCTGTCCACCAAACAACAAAGAAGCAACACCCCACATCAATCGATCACCTTCACCTCAACACCTTGTGCTTTTTCTTTTCCTGTGATTTTTTCAGTATTTCCTGATGCGCTCTATTAGTTCCTTTAATCTAATATCCTAAGAACAGTGCAGGGTGTTGTGGGGGCAGGGGCTGGGGCTGGCCTCCATCTATCTGTGAGTGTGCCGGGTTTCCTCTCCTCTCCTCTCCTCTCCTCTCCTCTCCTCTCCTCTCCTCTCCTCTCCTCTCCTCTCCTCTCCTCTCCTCTCCTCTCCTCTCCTCTCCTCTCCTCTCTCTCCTCTTCTCCCAGGCATTTCTCTACTTTTTATTCTCCTCTCCTCCTCTATCAGGCAGCTCTCTCTTCTCTCCTCTCCTTTCCTCCCAGGCAGCTCTTTCCTCCTATCTCTCCACTCTCTCCTCTCAGGCAGCTCTCTCCTCCTATCTCTCCACTCTCTCCTCTCAGGCAGCTCTCTCCTCTCTTCTCTTCCCAGACAGCTATCTTCTCTCCTTTCCACTCCTCCAATTCCTCTCCTCCTCCCTTCCCAGGCAGCTCTTCTCTCTCTCTCTCTCTCTCTCTCTCTCTCTCTCTCTCTCTCTCTCTCTCTCTCTCTCTCTCTCTCTCTCTCTCTCTCTCTCTCTCTCTCTCTCATCTTCTCTCATCTCCTCTCCTCTTCCCTCTCCTATCCTATCCTCTCCCCTCTCCTGTCCTCTACTCCCAGGCAGCTCTCTCCTCTCGCCTCTCCTCCCAGGCAGATCTCTCCCTCCAGGCATCTCTCTACTCTCTATTCTCCTCTCTTCCCAGGCAGCTCTCTTCTCTTTATTATCCTCTCCTCACAGGCAGCTCCTCTCCTCTCGTCTCCTCTCCTCTCCTTTTCTCCACAGGGCTCCTCTGGGCCTCTCTACTAGTTGTAATGACCTAATGTAGAGTCAGGATCACCAGGCAGGGCCATCTATATACATGAAGGGCAGGAGACAGGAATACCCTATGTATGTCTGTGTCTGTCTGTGTGTTTGTGTTTGTCTGTATGTGAGTGTGTGTGTGCGTGTGTGCACTCATCTGTGTGTGTGTGTGCGTGTGCATGCGCTCATCTCTCTGTGTGTGTGTGTGCATGTGTGCACTCATCTGTGTGTGTGTGTGTGCATGTGCGTGCGCTCATCTCTGTGTGTGTGTGTGTGTGTGTGTGTGTGTGTGTGTGTGTGTGTGTGTGTGTGTGTGTGTGTGTGTGTGTGTGTGTGTGTGTGTGTGTGTGTGTGTGTGTGTGTGTGTGTGTGTGTGTGTGTGGGTGTGTGTGTGTGTGTGTGTGTGTGCTGTTGCGTATCAATCAAATTTGTCTGGAGGCAATTTGTTGTCCATTTTCTTCAACATGATTCCTTTTTCTGCTTCTACAAAAATGGCTTCAACAACACACACTCCTCCACACACACTGTAGTGATTATCTTCTCTCTCCTTCCTTCAGTCTTTAAGGTCTGTACGACCTAAATGGAACAGCAGGAAAGTAATCGTTTGCTTTCAATGGTAACCTCTGCTGTACATTTAATCCTGTCAAATAATCAACATGCAATCCCTCTGAGAGATTGGCCCATATTTCTGTTCCTTGTTTCTGGTATTGTACCCAAGTAAAGGACTTGTTGTAGCCCTGCAGAGTTCTCATCGGATCTTTTCTCAACAATAGTATCGATGTACGGATGTGGGGTTTAGAATTCCTCCTTTCTCCGCTGTTTATTATCTATGCATAGTCACTTTACAAATGACCTCAACTAACCTGTACCACCGCACATTGACTCGGTACCGGTACCCCCTGTCTATAGCCTCGTTATTGTTGTCTAAATATTTAGTTACTTTTTGATTTTGATTATATTTTTCTTCACCAGTTTATTTAGTAAATATTTTCTTAACTCTATTTCTTGAACTGCATTGTTGGTTAGGGCTTGTCAGTAAGCATTTCACAGTAAGGTCTACACCTGTTGTGTCCGGCGCATGTGATAAATAACATTTGATTTGATTTAGTCCTTAAATAACACTTTTCCTTTCTTCATCCCTCCAGCAAGTCAATGGATACGTCCTCCTGGATTATTTATTTCATGTTTGATCATTATAGTGTTGCTCCTCAGGAGACTTTTTAATTATATATGAAAATGCATTGATTACAAGTTGTTGTTTTTTATTAACAATGTGTCAAAAATATGCTGCGATGCATATCTTCTTCATTAGCTGTTTGTTATGGTGACATCTTTCCACGTATGTACTTTTAGTCATTAGACATTTGCAAACTTAAAGTATTTATAGTCATATTTATTGTTGATCAGCACTGGCTCTCAGCAAAAGTGATGAAAAAGATGACATCAAAGAGATACTTCACCTTCCCACACAACAGTTTGGTCCTCTGTATACAAATAGAACATATCATTATTTAGTTGCAGTAAGATATTTTATCCTCCCAGATTCATATTTATGCTTTCATCAACAGTGTCTGAAAATGAACGCTTTATATTCCACATGCACATACCCCCTTTTTAAGTTTCTCAAGGAAAAGTGGAAAGAGAAGTGTTTTGAAGATAGCCGTTTTTTATCCAGAGATAACGAGCACTCCCTATTGAGGTGTATTGGCAGTGTGCAGCTAGCACTCCCTATTGAGGTGTATTGGCAGTGTGCAGCTAGCACTCCCTATTGAGGTGTATTGGCAGTGTGCAGCTAGCACTCCCTATTGAGATGTATTGGCAGTGTGCAGCTAGCACTCCCTATTGAGATGTATTGGCAGTGTGCAGCTAGCACTCCCTATTGAGGTGTATTGGCAGTGTGCAGCTAGCACTCCCTATTGAGGTGTATTGGCAGTGTGCAGCTAGCACTCCCCATTGAGGTGTATTGGCAGTGTGCAGCTAGCACTCCCTATTGAGGTGTATTGGCAGTGTGCAGCTAGCACTCCCTATTGAGATGTATTGGCAGTGTGCAGCTAGCACTCCCTATTGAGATGTATTGGCAGTGTGCAGCTAGCACTCCCTATTGAGGTGTATTGGCAGTGTGCAGCTAGCACTCCCTATTGAGGTGTATTGGCAGTGTGCAGCTAGCACTCCCTATTGAGGTGTATTGGCAGTGTGCAGCTAGCACTCCCTATTGAGGTGTATTGGCAGTGTGCAGCTAGCACTCCCTATTGAGATGTATTGGCAGTGTGCAGCTAGCACTCCCTATTGAGATGTATTGGCAGTGTGCAGCTAGAACTCCCTATTGAGGTGTATTGGCAGTGTGCAGCTAGCACTCCCTATTGAGATGTATTGGCAGTGTGCAGCTAGCACTCCCTATTGAGATGTATTGGCAGTGTGCAGCTAGCACTCCCTATTGAGATGTATTGGCAGTGTGCAGCTAGCACTCCCTATTGAGATGTATTGGCAGTGTGCAGCTAGCACTCCCTATTGAGGTGTATTGGCAGTGTGCAGCTAGCACTCCCTATTGAGGTGTATTGGCAGTGTGCAGCTAGCACTCCCTATTGAGGTGTATTGGCAGTGTGCAGCTAGCACTCCCTATTGAGATGTATTGGCAGTGTGCAGCTAGCACTCCCTATTGAGGTGTATTGGCAGTGTGCAGCTAGCACTCCCTATTGAGATGTATTGGCAGTGTGCAGCTAGCACTCCCTATTGAGATGTATTGGCAGTGTGCAGCTAGCACTCCCTATTGAGATGTATTGGCAGTGTGCAGCTAGCACTCCCTATTGAGATGTATTGGCAGTGTGCAGCTAGCACTCCCTATTGAGATGTATTGGCAGTGTGCAGCTAGCACTCCCTATTGAGATGTATTGGCAGTGTGCAGCTAGCACTCCCTATTGAGGTGTATTGGCAGTGTGCAGCTAGCACTCCCTATTGAGGTGTATTGGCAGTGTGCAGCTAGCACTCCCTATTGAGATGTATTGGCAGTGTGCAGCTAGCACTCCCTATTGAGATGTATTGGCAGTGTGCAGCTAGCACTCCCTATTGAGGTGTATTGGCAGTGTGCAGCTAGCACTCCCTATTGAGGTGTATTGGCAGTGTGCAGCTAGCACTCCCCATTGAGGTGTATTGGCAGTGTGCAGCTAGCACTCCCTATTGAGGTGTATTGGCAGTGTGCAGCTAGCACTCCCTATTGAGATGTATTGGCAGTGTGCAGCTAGCACTCCCTATTGAGATGTATTGGCAGTGTGCAGCTAGCACTCCCTATTGAGATGTATTGGCAGTGTGCAGCTAGCACTCCCTATTGAGGTGTATTGGCAGTGTGCAGCTAGCACTCCCTATTGAGGTGTATTGGCAGTGTGCAGCTAGCACTCCCTATTGAGGTGTATTGGCAGTGTGCAGCTAGCACTCCCTATTGAGATGTATTGGCAGTGTGCAGCTAGCACTCCCTATTGAGATGTATTGGCAGTGTGCAGCTAGAACTCCCTATTGAGGTGTATTGGCAGTGTGCAGCTAGCACTCCCTATTGAGATGTATTGGCAGTGTGCAGCTAGCACTCCCTATTGAGATGTATTGGCAGTGTGCAGCTAGCACTCCCTATTGAGATGTATTGGCAGTGTGCAGCTAGCACTCCCTATTGAGATGTATTTGCAGTGTGCAGCTAGCACTCCCTATTGAGGTGTATTGGCAGTGTGCAGCTAGCACTCCCTATTGAGGTGTATTGGCAGTGTGCAGCTAGCACTCCCTATTGAGGTGTATTGGCAGTGTGCAGCTAGCACTCCCTATTGAGATGTATTGGCAGTGTGCAGCTAGCACTCCCTATTGAGGTGTATTGGCAGTGTGCAGCTAGCACTCCCTATTGAGATGTATTGGCAGTGTGCAGCTAGCACTCCCTATTGAGGTGTATTGGCAGTGTGCAGCTAGCACTCCCTATTGAGATGTATTGGCAGTGTGCAGCTAGCACTCCCTATTGAGATGTATTGGCAGTGTGCAGCTAGCACTCCCTATTGAGATGTATTGGCAGTGTGCAGCTAGCACTCCCTATTGAGATGTATTGGCAGTGTGCAGCTAGCACTCCCTATTGAGATGTATTGGCAGTGTGCAGCTAGCACTCCCTATTGAGATGTATTGGCAGTGTGCAGCTAGCACTCCCTATTGAGATGTATTGGCAGTGTGCAGCTAGCACTCCCTATTGAGATGTATTGGCAGTGTGCAGCTAGCACTCCCTATTGAGATGTATTGGCAGTGTGCAGCTAGCACTCCCTATTGAGGTGTATTGGCAGTGTGCAGCTAGCACTCCCTATTGAGATGTATTGGCAGTGTGCAGCTAGCACTCCCTATTGAGATGTATTGGCAGTGTGCAGCTAGCACTCCCTATTGAGGTGTATTGGCAGTGTGCAGCTAGCACTCCCTATTGAGGTGTATTGGCAGTGTGCAGCTAGCACTCCCTATTGAGATGTATTGGCAGTGTGCAGCTAGCACTCCCTATTGAGGTGTATTGGCAGTGTGCAGCTAGCACTCCCTATTGAGGTGTATTGGCAGTGTGCAGCTAGCACTCCCTATTGAGGTGTATTGGCAGTGTGCAGCTAGCACTCCCTATTGAGGTGTATTGGCAGTGTGCAGCTAGCACTCCCTATTGAGGTGTATTGGCAGTGTGCAGCTAGCACTCCCTATTGAGATGTATTGGCAGTGTGCAGCTAGCACTCCCTATTGAGGTGTATTGGCAGTGTGCAGCTAGCACTCCCTATTGAGGTGTATTGGCAGTGTGCAGCTAGCACTCCCTATTGAGATGTATTGGCAGTGTGCAGCTAGCACTCCCTATTGAGATGTATTGGCAGTGTGCAGCTAGCACTGCAGATTGAGGCTCAACAGAATCTTACCTGCAAGGACATGACCACGGTCACATGACCACTGTCACATGACCACATCACAACTGGGCTTGTTGGTATCATTGTACTCCGTCTGCTCCGCTTTGTGTTTAAATAGTTTTCTCTCTGAACTCAGTCTGAAATAGCTTTTAAGGATGACAAAAAAAAAGTCCTTATCAAAGGGCGCTCCTAACCCTGTAATCACTGTTGCACATGGCTATTTCATCTTTTATCATTTATGTCATTTATTTGTAACATGTATTTATTCCATTAAATTTTGCTACACAATTTGTGATTCAAATATGTATAATGTATGTTTTGGTCACTTTTGGTCGCTAGTGTTTATATGATCGGGACTCTGGCTGTGCATACAGTGCTGTGGTTTGTGGAGGGATAGAATCCTGTTGAATTTCTGCTTGAAGTCAACTTCACTATCAAGCTCCTCTAGACTGAATACAAAAAAAATATTAATTTTTAATTGCAGTTCTTTGCAAGGGCACTTGGAATATTTTTATCTAGTGTAGTGCTCATCGACTTTCTTACTGTAGAGTTGTATTCCATTTGCATTTATTTCCATGGCAAGCAGGGCAGCTCTTCCCTGAGAATGTATAATGCACTGCTGATGGTCACAAAGGCAGAGGAGAGTGGAGAGGGACCTCCGGGCCCCCTGACCCTAGACCCCACCCCTGCCCCCTCCACCCCCTGCTTCTCCTAGTCCACCATACCCTTTCCCACCTAGCCTCCCAACATCTCTCAGCCCACACACCCACCCGCTCTCATGTCACTGAGGTTGATGGGGAACCAACCAGGTTCAGACGTCATGTACTCAGGTCATGTGTACAGACCCAGTGAGGAAGGGCAGGTCATTCAGAATGAGACAGATTTCCTCTTCTGTCCTCTACTCTTTCCTTTTGTAGCTAGTGCTAGTTTAAATACTCCGGGGGTCAGGAGGAGACACCGTAACAAGGGCAGTGTCTCAGAAGGCCCTCGGGCTGCACTCTCTAATTTAACCCCAAATGTTGACAGCACATTAAGCGTTTCCTTTAGATACTGTATAATCAGCATTAATCACCACCAGGCCAGCCCGATCACCCACTGTACTGTCATTTATGCTAATGTACACTATGCAGAGCATGAGTAAAACGTTAATTTTGCCAAGTGTAAAAGTTTTCCTCACTGCAACACAATGAATATTTAGTTCAGCATCCCAATTGTTTGCCTGCCGCACTCAGATGAACACAGAGGCATGAATCAGGAAATGTCCCTTTGTAACGTTGTAGAAAACAAATACTGTGGAAAGGCAATAAGGATGACAGGATCTGTAATTGCCAATTTAACTTGCCAAGTACTATTGTGTCATTCTACTCAACATGGCAAGGAGAGGAGAGAGAAAGTAAGTGAGAGTTTAGAAGGGAACAAGATGTTTGTGGCGGTGGGAATGACAACTACACACAGAGAAAGAATCACTCAGAAACACATAAGTGAAACACACATGCGCACATACACATGCGCGCGCGCACACACGCACAAGCACACACACACACACACACGCACACGCACACGCACACGCACACGCACAAGCACACACACACACACACACACACACACACACACACACACACACACACACACACACACACACACACACACACACACACACACACACACACACACACACACACACACACACACACACACACACACACACACACTCCCACACAACCCCAAGGGGAGAAAGCAAAAGTGTTTGTTCACTTGGATGAACACATCCCGGTTTTGACCCTGTGTTCTAATTGGTGCAGACAGAGAGAAACTCTGACTGCCAATGCAGCTTAAATAGTGTGTCTGTGCCTGTACTCTAATTAAGTATGAGCTTTGTAATCTCTGGATTCTGGTGTAGCATCATGTATTAACTTTAATTAAGCTTGTTTGCCATGCTAGCTAATTATATGAAAAGACGCTTATTTGTAATCTGGATAATATGAATACATTTTACACAAGCGCAAATCAGTCAGTCTGGTTAATTACAGTGTGTGTGAATACTGTAATGGAGATATAGCGCAGCAGTGGCGCCTGCTCCTGTGTGTGACGTGTATCTGTCTGGATCAGGGACATGTGATGGAACCCTCATGGAGAGATGATGTGTCCTGTTAGAGTCTGACAGGCAGTCCTTCTGAACAGAGATCGCCATGGCAGAGGGAAGGCTGTAGAAGGACATAGGCATGTTCAACACTACTGCACCTGTCCGTCACCGGGGGAGATGGGATGAAGGGCACATGCTGGTTGTCTAACGTTTCCTGTTGTGTGTATGGTGGTGGCTGTTGTTTATACGTGATGTGTTCCATGTCACAGATTTGCTTGTTTTTTTGCTGGAGCATGAAGTTACAGTAGGTGTGGGATTAGGTGTGTTATATCTTGGTCCTGTAGCTTAGTTGGTAGAGCATGCTTTGGAACTTAATGTGTCCCTGAACAAAGGGGGGGGTCAAAATCTAAAGTAACAGTCAGAATATGTTCCACTGCCACCAGCTGCATTAAGTACTGCAGTGCATCTCCTCCTCATGGACTGCATCAGATTTCCCAGTTCTTGCTGTGAGATGTTACCCCCCGCCTCCACCAAGGCACCTGCAAGTTCCCAGATATTTCTGGGGGGAATGGCCCTAGCCCTCACCCTCCGATCCAACAGGTCCCAGACGTGCTCAATGGGATTGAGATCCGGGCTCTTCGCTGGCCATGGCAGAACACTGACATTCCTGTCTTGCAGGAAATCACGCACAGAACGAGCAGTATGGCTGGTGGCATTGTCATGCTGGAGGGTCATGTCAGGATGAGCCTGCCGGAAGGGTCCCTGTAACGCACAGCGTTGAGATTGCCTGCAATGACAACAAGCTCAGTCCGATGATGCTGTGACACACTGCTCCTGACCATGATGGACCCTCCACCTCCAAATCAATCCCGCTCCAGAGTACAGGCCTCGGTGTAACGCTCATTCCTTCAACGATAAATGCGAATCCGACCATCACCCCTGGTGAGACAAAACCGTGACTCGTCAGTGAAGAGCACTTTTTTGCCAGTCTTGTCTAGTCCAGCGACGGGTGGTTTGTGCCCATAGGCAACGTTGTTGCTGTTGATGTCTGGTGAGGACCTGCCTTACAACAGGCCTACAAGCCCTCAGTCCAGGCTCTCTCAGCCTATTGCGGACAGTCTGAGCACTGATGGAGGGATTGTGCGTTCCTGGTGTAACTCGGGCAGTTGTTGTTGTCATCCTGTACCTGTCCCGCAGGTGTGATGTTCGGATGTACCGATCCTGTGCAGGTGTTGTTACACGTGGTCTGCCACTGCGAGGACGATCAGCTATCCATCCTGTCTCCCTGTAGTGCTGTCTTAGGCGTCTCACAGTACGGACGTTGCAATTTATTGCCCTGGCCACATCTGCAGTCCTCATGCCTCCTTGCAGCATGCCTAAGGAACGTTCACGCATATGAGCATGGGACCCTGGGCATCTTTCTTTTGGTGTTTTTCAGAGCCAGTAGAAAGGCCTCTTTAGTGTCCTAAGTTTTCATAACTGTGTCCTTAATTGCCTACCGTCTGTAAGCTGTTAGTGTCTTAACGACCGTTCCACAGGTGCATGTTCATGAATTGTTTATGGTTCATTGAACAAGCATGGGAAACAGTCTTTAAACCCTTTACATTGAAGATCTGTGAAGTTATTTCGATTTTTACTCATTATCTTTGAAAGACAGGGTCCTGAAAAAGGGCCGTTTCTTTTTTTTGCTGAGTTTATATAAGACTCATTAGCACGGTGCTCTGTGGACTATGATGAAGTATTCCTGTTTTGATCCAACACAACTTTATTCAGTCAAAACTGAGCCAGAAGTCTCATCTTTGTTATACTGGAAAACAACATGGCCAACTTCACCTTTCAGGCAAATACTCAATAATTGACCATAATCCCCATTATGTTGCGTAGGGAGTGTAAATAGAAGACGAAGAAGGTCAGTGGGAGAAGAAAGTCAATGAGATGTCAGGAAAAGTGGAGGTGGCCCAGTTTGCCTAGCGGATGCCTCCAGCCATGTCTCCAGCCACGCCTCCAGCCATGTCTCCTTAATTACCATAATTACTGTAATTTAGTTAGATGCTCTGGGCTTCTGTGAGCAGACAGAAACCATACCAAGATGTGGTATTTGTGTCTGAAAGTGCAGGGTGAAATGCAGGGGCGCAACTTTGATTTTAGAAGGGAGGGACATATTATTATTATTATTAATTTCTTATCCAGTCGGACATGTCCCCCCCGCCCATCCCCAGTGAAAGTTGCACCGCTGGTGAAATAAATCAAATGAGGAAATAGAAAGCAGACGATGTACAGTGTATTCTATTGGCTGCTGCTGCCACCGCTGCCCCTCACAGTAGGAAGAAGCCACTGCCACTCACAGTAGGAAGAAGCCACTGCCACTCACAGTAGGAAGAAGCCGCTGCCACTCACAGTAGGAAAAAGCCGCTGCCACTCACAGTAGGAAGAAGCCGCTGCCACTCACAGTAGGAAGAAGCCGCTACCACTCACAGTAGGAAGAAGCCGCTGCCACTCACAGTAGGAAGAAGCCGCTGCCACTCACAGTAGGAAAAAGCCGCTGCCACTCACAGTAGGAAGAAGCCGCTGCCACTCACAGTAGGAAGAAGCCGCTACCACTCACAGTAGGAAGAAGCCGCTGTCACTCACAGTAGGAAGAAGCCGCTACCACTCACAGTAGGAAGAAGCCGCTGTCACTCACAGTAGGAAGAAGCCGCTGTCACTCACAGTAGGAAGAAGCCGCTGCCACTCACAGTAGGAAGAAGCCGCTGCCACTCACAGTAGGAAGAAGCCGCTGTCACTCACAGAAGGAAGAAGCCGCTGCCACTCACAGTAGGAAGAAGCCGCTGCCACTCACAGTAGGAAGAAGCCACTGCCACTCACAGTAGGAAGAAGCCGCTGCCACTCACAGTAGGAAGAAGCCGCTGCCATTCACAGAAGGAAGAAGCCGTTGCCACTCACAGTAGGAAGAAGCCGCTGCCATTCACAGAAGGAAGAAGCCGCTGCCACTCACAGTAGGAAGAAGCCGCTGCCACTCACAGTAGGAAGAAGCCGCTGCCACTCACAGTAGGAAGAAGCCGCTGCCTGGCTACAACCCTCTGTCCTCCACAAAGTGCATCTGAAACACACTATTAACTTTCCCATTCCTGATGTCAGTTTTTATTGCCGTGTGGTTTCAGGTCTCACTGAGTTGGCAGGTACCCCGCTCTACTTCTCACACCCAGAGAGACGCTAGTGTCAGTCTTTAGATAGAAATACAGCCATGATGAAGAAATTATTCCTGGGATTTAATTTTCCAGAGTGGGTCGGTAAAGTGCAGGGCTACGGTGATTGATGCTTATGGCTGTTATGTCTGAGGAGGAAAATAATTTTGTGTGGCTGTTGAAATCTTTTGATGTCTTATAAACACACATCAGTCTGATGTGTCAATCAAGGCTAATGGGGAGCACACTGAAAGCAAAAACACCTTGGCATTATTTGTCTGTGGCAGTCTGTATGGGAGACTTGATATTGGAAGTGGTATCGACTGTGTAATGGCTATTTCCATTACCCTTGAAAAGAGGAATGATTTACCCTAAGCCTGGGCTGCTAAAACTGTCTTTAGCAGAGTAGTATAGAACCCTTAAAAGCCCTAACCCAAGGCCATAGCCACCGTGCCTGTGGCTGTGCTTTGTCTGCCCATGGAAGCTAGGATAGTGACACATACAAATGCTTAGCGGCACGTTTATAGCAGTGAAAGGGTTAACTAGGTATCTAGTTGGTGGAACTGTGGATGGTGTCCTGGGACCAGGAAAGGCCCAACTTGTCTCAGCAGGAGGAGGGTCCTGGAGGAAATAATTCTCATTCAAACAGCGCTAACTACAATTGATGGTGCAGAGTCGAGACTTGAGTAATGAGGAAGCAGGTTATATGATGAGGTTCATCAATTTGAACCATGCAGAACAGGCATATTGGTTAATGTCAGGTGATATGTGTCAAAGATGATTCATTAAAATGATTAGGGAAGTTATTCATGATGAGAATTATAAGATTGAATTTGGGCTTTACAGACTGCGAACCACCCTGGGACCTGGCATAGCTCTACATATGACAGGAGGGGAAACCTGGGCTGCTTTGTGAGAAAGGGACAACGGCAAGTGGCATTTGAACATGCGGTAGGCACATTGTGAACGAGTAATTAACATTGTGTAATCTACATGCTTACAAAGCAACTTTTTATAATTAGAGTTATGATTGCAGGCAGGATAATGACAGCGATTCTTCACCCAGATAATGGCTTTTGCTGTTCCTAGCAGTTGCTGTGTTGTTTGTGTAGCAGACTTCTGACATCTGGGACACAAAATAACAGAATGGTGAGGCTGAGCGCCTTTGTTCTCCGTACTGCCGACCCAATCAGACAGGACAAATTGCCCAGTAGCCCATCCAAATGATGCAGAGACAGGGGGAAAACCCTCCAGACACATGAGAATGGGCCAGTAATGTGAACATCTCTGCCATCGTCTTGACTACACTCATGGACTCTACCTTAGAACCTCCAGCTGCCTGGTGTTCTGCTCTAAGATGAATACGACTGAGAGGACGGGAGACATTTCTCACAGACAGGCTGAGAGGCAGGGTGACACCAATGCCCTTCATGCAGTCTTTGGAGCATATTGTATTGTAGCATGGTTGAGAAGTGGAACAGTGGATTGCAAAACATACGACACTTTCCCACGTCCAGCCTGATAGCAAAGAATCCATAAAGCCTAGTCTGTCATGGTGCTATGGGCATTCTGTATGCTGCAGTTGGGCACTGCAGTCAAGTTTGTTTCTTGTGCGTTTATAAGACAATATGAAATCCCTTCTGTTGCTGCTGAGCTGCTGAGGCTTTCAGTAAATTAATTAAGATATGGCATCTTGATAAGGGAGGCACTTAGGCCCGTGGCAGTGGGAGGGTGGGGTGTGTTTACTCTGTTGGCAGACAGTGGGGACAGACAGGTCTGTAGTGCAGGCTGAGGCCTCATCCATCAGCTCCAACATCGGGGCCGGGGGGCCAAGCACTCAGCTTCTCCCTCCAGGAAATAATCTGCTTTTAATTCATCACAGATCACATTCAGGAGGAGACGGATAACTGTGGAATGGCCCACAGTGACCAGACCCTGTCTCTAGCCTCGTCACGCTGGAGTGCTTTCCCCTTGTCTAATTCATTCTAATTTAGATTTATCTCATAAATCCATCATCTCCCGTGTTTTAGAACACGCTGCTGCTAGGGTGGTAGTACTCCTGTTCCCAACATGAGAGGGGATTCCATCTGGAATAGCAGGTGCAGACCAAACACAGGAGCATTCAAGATTCAAATTCCGATCAAATTCAAGATGAATTCCATTTCTCGTCACTAAACCAGATGCTCTCTGAAATGTTAGGGAATGACATGGAGAAGTACAGTACAGTAAAGTAGGCCACTCAACCCAGTTCAAGACTTCCCCTGTCTCTGTAAAGGATGGATTGTTTGTCATTGTGGAGGTCAACAGCTGGGCTTCCTAATGGCTGTAGATTTGTATTACTCTCTGTCCCCACATCCCACACAGCAGCAGCAGTAGCAGAGGTTGCATCAGTAGCAGTTGCATCAGTAGCAGTAGCATCAGTAGCAGAAGTAGTAGCAGTAGCAGAAGTAGCATCAGTAGCAGTAGCATCAGTAGCATCAGTAGCAGTAGCAGAAGTCGCATCAGTAGCAGAAGTAGCATCAATAGCAGTAGCATCAGTAGCAGTAGCAGAAGTAGCATCAGTAGCAGTAGCAGAAGTAGCAGGAGTAGCATCAGTAGCAGCAGCAGTAGCATAAGCAGCATCAGTAGCAGCAACAGCCGGTTGTGATACAGCCTGGATTCTAACCAGGATGTCTGTAGTGACGCCTCTAGCACTGAGATGCAGTGCCCTAGACCGCTGTGCAGAAGTAGTAGCAGTAGCAGCATCAGTAACATCAGTAGTAGCAGCAGTAGCAGCATCAGTAGCAGTAGCAGCAGCAGCAGTAGCAGTATCAGTAGCAGCAGTAGCAGCAGCAGCAGTAGCAGTATCAGTAGCAGCAGCAGCAGTAGCAGTAGCAGCAGCAGCAGTAGCAGTATCAGTAGCAGTATCAGTAGCAGCAGTAGCAGCAGCATCAGTAGCAGAAGTAGCAGCAGCAGCAGTAGCAGCAGCAGCAGCAGTAGCAGCAGCAGTAGCAGCAGTAGCAGTATCAGTAGCAGTATCAGTAGCAGCAGTAGCAGCAGCATCAGTAGCAGAAGTAGCAGCAGCAGCAGTAGCAGCTAGGGATTAACACCGGTAACCGGGATCCACGGACTGTCCAAGGACCACTCTTCACATTTCCCGACATTGTTTTATGACAAGACCCGGGGAATAAAACATTTTCCCCTAACATTGCACTAATGCAATTCCACAAAATACACAACATGTGCAGCTGGAGATTTGCTAAAAATCTAACAGGCTGTCTCGTGGAAGCCTTTAGCCTAGCTATTTACTTCACACAAAGTTGTCATAAATTCAAAGGACACGCATAATTGACACTGCTGGACTGCACACGAGCCCCGAATGCAGTTTAGAGTTCTCATCAGAACTGGAAATGTTATCCTGGTCCAACCCAAACCCGGTGAGCTGAAGCCCGAGCCCAGCCCTGGTCCAACATCACAGAAGTTAAATAAACCCTAAATAAAGATTACTAGGATACAGTAGACTATATTGATTTAAAATGCTGTTGAGAACAACACAGTGGAGGCGGGCGGCAGCTGAGTGAGGAGATGAGGAAACAGCCATTGGGCCACTGTAACTACCCCTCTCTAACTGCTCCTCTCTAACTACTTCTTCTAACTGCCCCCTCTAACTGCTCCTCTCTAACTACTTCTTCTAACTGCCCCTCTCTAACTGTCCATTTCTACTATCCCTCTCTAACTGCCCCTCTCTAATTACCCCTCTCTAACTGCCCCCTCTAACTGCCCCTCTCTAACTGTCCCTTTCTACTATCCCTCTCTAACTGCCCCTCTCTAATTACCCATCTCTAACTGCCCCCTCTAACTGCCCCTCTCTAACTACTTATTCTAACTGCCCCCTCTAACTGCCTGCCACCTCTAACTGCCCCTCTCTAACTGCCCCCTCTAACTGCCCCTCTCTAACTGTCCCTCTCTAACTCTTCCTCTCTACTATCCCTTTCTAACTGCCCCTCTCTAATTACCCCTCTCTAACTGCCCCCTCTAACTGCCCCTCTCTAATTACCCCTCTCTAACTTCCCCTCTATAACTGCCCCTCTCTAATTACCCCTCTCTAACTGCCCCCTCTAACTGCCCCTCTCTAATTACCCCTCTCTAACTTCCCCTCTATAACTTCCCCTCTCTAACTACCCCTCTAACTGCCCCTCTCTAATTACCCCTCTCTAACTTCCCCTCTATAACTTCCCCTCTCTAACTACCCCTCTCTAACTGCCCCTCTCTATCTACCCCTCTCTAACTGCCCCTCTCTAACTGCCCCTCTCTAACTACCCCTCACTAACTACCCCTCTCTATCTACCCCCTCTAACTGCCCCTCTATAACTACCCCTCTATACCTGCTCCTCTCTAACTACCCATCTCTAACTGCCCCTCTCTATCTACCCCCTCTAACTACCCCTCACTAACTACCCATCTCTAACTACCCCCTCTAACTGCCCCTCTATAACTACCCATCTATACCTGCTCCTCTATAACTACCCCTCTATACCTGCTCCTCTCTAACTACCCCTCTATAACTGCCCCTCTCTAACTACCCCTCTTCTCTGTTTGATCCTTGTGCACCGGCTCTGGAGCCACCTGTTTGTACTGGCTACATGTAATTAACCAAAGGGCGGCGGGTAGCCTAGTGGTTAACTGAAAGGTTGCTGGTTCAAATCCCTGAGCCATTTAGCTTACATTAATTACAGTTCTTGTACATGGTAAACTTTAATTGCATAGACAGTCAATATGCTCTGATGCTTTGCCTGTGGTATTTGGATATTAGGAATATCAGAACCAACTGATGGAACAAGCTGGAGGTAGTTTGTCATAGGGAGCTGATGTTGGAGCATCTTTAAGGGCAGTAAGTAGCAGGAGGCAGCAGGATCAGGTGCAAAATAGTGTCCAGTTTATTCACAGTAAAAAAGTGGTACAGGTGAATGATGAAATCTGATGAATATGTACATAAATCTACAAAAATATTTACATACTAGACATTTTCAAATACTATCAAAACGGTTGTTTAATAAATTCACCTGCAGACAATGCGGAAGAGGGTGCATGTAGTTAGGGCTTGGGCCCCATTCCAGGTGTGTTCTTTAGGGAGGGAGAGAAGAGGAGTGGAGAGGAGGAGAAGGGAGAGGAGACGAGACAAGAGGAGAGGAGAGGAGGGGAGGGGATAGGACAGGACAGGAGAAGAGAGGGGAAGAGAGGAGACGAGAGGAGATGAGGGGAGGGGAGAGGAGAAGAGGGGATGGGAGGGGAGAGGAGAGGAGAGGAGGATGTGCTATTGAAACACACAAAATATCTCTTTAGTCATTGTACTGTGAATAGAATGGTCTTCAAACTGAGAATGTGGCCCAGTCTAGTAGCCGTCAAACCCCCTAGCCCCCACCCAGGTGAATACAAAACGAAAGAGGGAGAGGACTGGAGAAGAGAAACACTCTTCTCACTTTGTCTGTTCTACTTTGCAACTGAAATGATTCTGTCAGCTGCATTTGTATTATAAAGGCGACTGATGCTGTTTTCTATATTAGAAGGTTATTCTGATGCTGTTGTCTTTATTAGAAGGTTATTCTGATGCTGTTTTCTTTATTAGAAGGTTATTCTGATGCTGTTTTCTATATCAGAAGGTTATTCTGATGCTGTTGTCTTTATTAGAAGGTTATTCTGATGCTGTTTTCTATATTAGAAGGTTATTCTGATGCTGTTTTCTATATCAGAAGGTTATTCTGATGCTGTTTTCTATATCAGAAGGTTATTCTGATGCTGTTTTCTATATTAGAAGGTTATTCTGATGCTGTTGTCTTTATTAGAAGGTTATTCTGATGCTGTTTTCTATATTAGAAGGTTATTCTGATGCTGTTGTCTTTATTAGAAGGTTATTCTGATGCTGTTTTCTATATTAGAAGGTTATTCTGATGCTGTTGTCTTTATTAGAAGGTTATTCTGATGCTGTTTTCTTTATTAGAAGGTTATTCTGATGCTGTTTTCTATATTAGAAGGTTATTCTGATGCTGTTGTCTTTATTAGAAGGTTATTCTGATGCTGTTTTCTATATTAGAAGGTTATTCTGATGCTGTTTTCTTTATTAGAAGTTTATTCTGATGCTGTTTTCTTTATTAGAAGGTTATTCTGATGCTGTTGTCTTTATTAGAAGGTTATTCTGATGCTGTTTTCTTTATTAGAAGGTTATTCTGATGCTGTTTTCTTTATTAGAAGGTTATTCTGATGCTGTTTTCTTTATTAGAAGGTTATTCTGATGCTGTTTTCTATATTAGAAGGTTATTCTGATGCTGTTGTCTTTATTAGAAGGTTATTCTGATGCTGTTTTCTATATTAGAAGGTTATTCTGATGCTGTTTTCTTTATTAGAAGTTTATTCTGATGCTGTTATCTTTATTAGAAGGTTATTCTGATGCTGTTGTCTTTATTAGAAGGTTATTCTGATGCTGTTTTCTTTATTAGAAGGTTATTCTGATGCTGTTTTCTTTATTAGAAGGTTATTCTGATGCTGTTTTCTTTATTAGAAAGTTATTCTGATGCTGTTTTCTTTATTAGAAGGTTATTCTGATGCTGTTTTCTTTATTAGAAGGTTATTCTGATGCTGTTTTCTTTATTAGAAGGTTATTCTGATGCTGTTTTCTTTATTAGAAGGTTATTCTGATGCTGTTTTCTTTATTAGAAGGTTATTCTGATGCTGTTTTCTTTTCTTTATTAGAAGGCTATTCTGATGCTGTTTTCTTTTCTTTATTAGAAGGTTATTCTGATGCTGTTGTCTTTATTAGAAGGTTATTCTGATGCTGTTTTCTTTTCTTTATTAGAAGGTTATTCTGATGCTGTTTTCTTTATTAGAAGGTTATTCTGATGCTGTTGTCTTTATTAGAAGGTTATTCTGATGCTGTTTTCTTTTCTTTATTAGAAGGTTATTCTGATGCTGTTTTCTTTTCTTTATTAGAAGGTTATTCTGATGCTGTTGTCTTTTCTATATTAGAAGGTTATTCTGATGCTGTTTTCTTTATTAGAAGTTTATTCTGATGCTGTTTTCTTTATTAGAAGGTTATTCTGATGCTGTTGTCTTTATTAGAAGGTTATTCTGATGCTGTTTTCTTTATTAGAAGGTTATTCTGATGCTGTTTTCTATATTAGAAGGTTATTCTGATGCTGTTTTCTTTTCTTTATTATAAGGTTATTCTGATGCATTGTCTTTTAGGGAAGGTTATTATTGCAGGTTATTGTAAACGGATGCTTTTGTACTCATTGTACAATCTCTCTTCTACTTTTCTCTCTCCTGTCCTTTGTTCTTTCTGTTTTCTTCTTCTCTCTCTCTCACCCTCTCTCCCCCTGGTTTGTGTGCGCTGAAAGTAAAGTTGTGTGAATCTCCAGAAGCAGAGGAATGGAGGAAGATGAAAGGGAAGTAGATTAAGCAGTTAGGGATAGAGAGTGCCGTCAGAGGTAACATGAAGATCATTTTTATTCTCAAAGACTACCGACAAGTTTCCCCTCAGGTTACTTGCTAATCCTCCTTTTTAACACACTAACCCCTTCACTTGAGCTGTACAGTGCCAAGTTCATGGGTGTGTCCAATGACAAATGTGTGTAAGTTTAACCCGTTTGAGTTCTTGTGTGTGTGTGTGTGTATGTGTGTGTGTGTGTGTGTGTGTGTGTGTGTGTGTGTGTGTGTGTGTGTGTGTGTGTGTGTGTGTGTGTGTGTGTGTGTGTGTGTGTGTGTGTGTGTGTGTGTGTGTGTGTGTGTGTGTGTGTGTGTGTGTGTGTGTGTGTGTGTGTGTGAGCATGTCATGTGTGTCCTCACTGGAACCTCTGGTGTTTGCGCGTGCGTGCGTGTGTGTGTGTGTGAGTGAGTGCATATTCTCCTCCATATAGACTCATCAGGTGCATCTGAATATGAGCTGCAGTCTCTTGATGACTGAGGGCTATAAGACAAAGAGGAGGACCAAAGCTTTTTAATGACTTCACATGGGTTTCTGTGGGATCAGAAAATCAATGTGTGGGCAGTGTGTTCTGCTGATAGTCCTCCCTCTCTGATAGGGTGTGTGAGATGACCACTGAGCCAGCAGTACCGCTTCTTCTCACTGACTGATTAATTGGACTCCATCAATCCATTGAGTGGCCATTGAGACAGATAGAGAGAAAAGGAGACAATAAGGCTATTTTATTCCTCACTGACCACAATCAGTGGTGATAGCAGAGAAAGCCTGGAAAACAAGCCTTGTGAAAGGCCAATCAAATCACAAATATTCTTCTATTTGGTCATCCCCTTTGATGTAAACTGGTTGTAAATCTGAATCCTTTATTTACACAGTATTTGTCTGTCTGGCCGAGCTTGCATGGGCATTGATTGATTGGGCTGTGGTGCATCTTTGCATATGGGTGTGGGGTTTCAGGGGAGTAGGCCTCAAATAAATCTTCCTGTATCTTAAATCTGTCTGTTCATTAATCAAGTGGAATGGACGGAGTAATGTGTTGAGTTACTGGGCTCAGTAGGCTGTGCTTTCCATGGCTGCTTGGTGGGGTTAGGAGGCCATCTTGGTTCTAACGCGTCCCAGTCTCCCTCACCAGGACCCTCGTTGACCCTTGTCAGCCACATCTCCTGACTGGTAATTGGGTATTTATCAGATTGCCTGGGAAAGGACCCTTATCAGACATAATTATCAAGAAAAATGGAATCTCTTCTCTTAGACCTCCAACAAACAGAAGGACACGGGGCAGGCAGGTATAGAGTTGAGATTCCTCTTCCAAAGGAGAGATAGAAACCCCACTGTCTCACTCTCTCACCAGACCCACCTCTTTTTCTCTGACCAATTAGCCGGGAGATTGAGCATCTGTCATCACCGCATGCAAATCATGCAATTGTGGGGAACCGAATAGATAATTGTTTAGGCCTGCTGCGACACTGGACGGATATGAGGTGAGGATAACACAGAGAGTGGCAATGATCTGCTGCCCATAGCTTCATAGCAGAGATCTGCTGCCCATAGCCTCATAGCAGAGATCTGCTGCCCAAAGCTTCATAGCAGAGATCTGTTGCCCATAGCCTCATAGCAGAGATCTGCTGCCCATAGCCTCATAGCAGAGATCTGCTGCACAAAGCTTCATAGCAGAGGTCTGCTGCCCAAAGCTTCATAGCAGAGATCTGCTGCCCAAAGCCTCATAGCAGAGATCTGCTGCACAAAGCTTCATAGCAGAGGGCTGCTGCCCATAGCTTCATAGCAAGGATCTGCTGCCCATAGCCTCATAGCAGAGATCTGCTGCCCAAAGCCTCATAGCAGAGATCTGCTGCCCAAAGCTTCATAGCAGAGGTCTGCTGCCCATAGCCTCATAGCAGAGATCTGCTGCCCATAGCCTCATAGCAGAGATATGCTGCCCATAGCCTCATAGCAGAGATCTGCTGCACAAAGCTTCATAGCAGAGATCTGCTGCACAAAGCTTCATAGCAGAGATCTGCTGCACAAAGCTTCATAGCAGAGGTCTGCTGCCCAAAGCGTCATAGCAGAGATCTGCTGCCCATAGCCTCATAGCAGAGATCTGCTGCACAAAGCTTCATAGCAGAGATCTGCTGCACAAAGCTTCATAGCAGAGGTCTGCTGCCCAAAGCGTCATAGCAGAGAACTGCTGCCCATAGCCTCATAGCAGAGATCTGCTGCCCATAGCCTCATAGCAGAGGTCTGCTGCCCAAAGCGTCATAGCAGAGAACTGCTGCCCATAGCCTCATAGCAGAGATCTGCTGCACAAAGCTTCATAGCAGAGGTCTGCTGCCCAAAGCGTCATAGCAGAGAACTGCTGCCCATAGCCTCATAGCAGAGATCTGCTGCCCATAGCCTCATAGCAGAGATCTGCTGCCCATAGCCTCATAGCAGAGATCTGCTGCCCATAGCCTCATAGCAGAGATCTGCTGCCCATAGCCTCATAGCAGAGGTCTGCTGCCCAAAGCGTCATAGCAGAGAACTGCTGCCCATAGCCTCATAGCAGAGATCTGCTGCCCATAGCCTCATAGCAGAGATCTGCTGCCCATAGCCTCATAGCAGAGATCTGCTGCCCATAGCCTCATAGCAGAGATCTGCTGCCCATAGCCTCATAGCAGAGATCTGCTGCCCATAGCCTCATAGCAGAGGTCTGCTACCCATAGCCTCATAGCAGAGATCTGCTGCCCATAGCCTCATAGCAGAGATCTGCTGCCCATAGCCTCATAGCAGAGATCTGCTGCCCATAGCCTCATAGCAGAGGTCTGCTGCCCATAGCCTCATAGCAGAGATCTGCTGCCCATAGCCTCATAGCAGAGATCTGCTGCCCATAGCCTCATAGCAGAGATCTGCTGCCCATAGCCTCATAGCAGAGATCTGCTGCCCATAGCCTCATAGCAGAGATCTGCTGCCCATAGCCTCATAGCAGAGATCTGCTGCCCATAGCCTCATAGCAGAGATCTGATGCCCATAGCCTCATAGCAGAGATCTGCTGCCCATAGCCTCATAGCAGAGATCTGCTGCCCATAGCTTCATAGCAGAGGTCTGCTGCCCATAGCCTCATAGCAGAGAACTGATAGACAGACAGGCCTTTCACTGGAGCCTCTCATTCTGGGAAGGGGAAATGCTTATAATGAAGCCCAGGAGTGTTTACTGAGCAGAGCGCCCACAGATAAGATTGGAGGAAAAAGCTATTTGAGCAACCGGCACCTTCCCTTCCATCCCCCAGCAAACATATTACACAGAGAGAGAGACAGAAAGACAGAGAGACAGAGAGACAGAGACAGAGCAATAGAGAGACAAAGACAGAGCGACATGGAGACAGAGAGAGAGAATGACAGAGAGGAAGAGAGAGAGAGTGAAGGTATACACGCAGTAATGAGCATAGTAGAACCATTCAGTGCAGGTAGTGAACGTGAAAGAGAGGGGGATGATTGGGATGAAGGAGGAATACAGCGAAGGAAAGCGTTTAAGCGAGAACTCACTGGTCAACAGATGAGAGCCTCTCTGAGCTTTAAAACTGGCTTGGCTAACTGATCAAAATCTTTAGCTATTCAGACGGTGATGTTCGCCTACCTCTGCTGTGGAGAGAGAACGGTTTGAAAGATTAATGTTGTAGACTTGTAGCAATCATTACAATCAATTGGCTCTGCATTCATATTCCTGCTCACACTGGGCACACACTGAATCCGTATGAGAGGATTTGAGTCTTGGCATTCTGGATGCAGATCCTGCACGAAAAGCATTTTGGGCTGTCTGTAAAGCCAGGACAGTGAAGGGCAGGACAGTGGCAGTACAACTGTGAAGGTATGGAGGGAGGGAAAGGGGGAGGGAGGGAGGGAAAGCAAGGCAGAGCATTGTGAGTAATGGTGAAGGAAATCAAACAAGGGGAAACAGGTTGTTCCACAAGATGGTGATCGGGAAAATCCTCTGATTCATTTCCATGCTTCAGATGGGAGATGCCATCATGCTCAGGTTATGAGACTAGGAACTGGGAGCGTCTGGGAGGGGCTGGGCTGGGAGGGGCTAGGAAGGGCTTGACAGGACTGGGAGGGGCTGGACTTGGATGGGCTGGGCTGTGAGGGGCCAGGAGAGAGGAATTTGGCTGTTCTTTCAGCACTCAAGCAGTGACTGTCCTCTCTGCATGTTGCTCATGAAGTGTAAGGATGTTGTGTTCATCAAATTAGACCATTTAGAGCATTTAAATTAGATGATTTTTGTGGTCAACTAATGTCTGAACCTCCTACTGACAATCATGCAACTCCTAGGATCTCATATGGAGACCTACCTGACTTGTATTATCGGTTCTCTCTGGCACTGACTTCTTCCTCACAGATTGGACTCACAACATTCTGATAACGGTCTATAATGTCTTTACTTCTCCATAATCCAGATATAAAGTTGTACACTGCAATAATCTGATCTGTCTGTCTCTTTTCTGTCTCCTACAGATTGGCCACTAGTGATGCCAGGACAGTGAGCGCCATGCGTGTCACATGGTCAGGTGCCACGCCCTTCGTCATTGTTGCCCTGCTCAGGCTTGCCCAATCACAGCTGCTGGAGGGATCTCTGGTCCCAGGTAAGAATGCACCTTTGTCACATCACTGTGTGGTCATGTGTTTTTCGCCAAAGAAACTGCTGTTGTCTGCATGTTCATCATGTCTGTCTCTTTCTCTGTCTTGTCTGTGTGTCTGTCTGTCTGATTATTTGACACAATGACACCTTTCCACAAACATATGTATGGATCTGAAATTGGTTGAGAAATGGTATATCTCCAATTATGCTGATCAAAAATATAAACGCAACATGCAACAATTTCAAAGATTTTACTTACAGTTCATATACGGACATTAGTCAATTGAAATACATTCATTGGGCCCTAATCTATGGATTTCACATGACTGGGAATACAGATATGCATCTGTTGGTCACAGATACCTTAAAAAAATGGCCGTGGATCAGAAAACCAGTCAGTATCTGGTGTGACCACCATTTGCCTAATGCAGTTAAACATCTCCTTATCATGCAATTGATCAGGCTGTTGATTGTGACCTGTGGAATGTTGTCCCACTCCTCTTCAATGGCTGTTCGAAGTTGCTGGATATTGGCGGGAACTGGAACACACTGATATACACGACAATCCAGAGCATCCCAAACATGCTCAATGGGTGACATGTCAATCAATCAATCAAATGTATTTATAAAGCCCTTCTTACATCAGCTGATGTCACAAAGTGCTGTACAGAAACCCAGCCTGAAACCCCAAACAACAAGCAATGCAGGTGTAGAAGCACGGTGGCTAGGAAAAACTCCCTAGAAAGGCCAGAACCTAGGAAGCAAGCTATGAGGGGTGGCCAGTCCTGTTCTGGCTGTGCTGAGTGGAGATTATATCAAATGTTCATAGATGACCAGCAGGATCAAATAATAATAATCACAGTGGTTGTTGAGGGTGCAACAGGTCAGCACATCAGGAGTAAATGTCAGTTGGCTTTTCATAGCCGATCATTCAGAGTATCTCTACCGCTCCTGCTGTCTCTAGAGAGTTGAAAACAGCAGGTCTGGGACAGGTAGCACGTCCGGTGTACAAGTCAGGGTTCCATAGCCGCAGGCAGAACAGTTGAAACTGGAGCAGCAGCACGGCCAGGTGGACTGGGGACAGCAAGGAGTCATCAGGCCAGGTAGTCCTGAGGCATGGGGCTCAGGTCATCCGAGAGAGAGAAAGAGAGAAAGAAAGAGAGAAAGAGAGAAAGAAAGAGAAAAAATAAAGAAAAAGCGAGAAAGAATTATAGAGAGCATACTTAAATTCACACAGGACACCGGATAAGACAGGAGAAATGCTCCAGATATAACAGACTGACCCTAGCCCCCCGACACATAAACTATTGCAGCATAAATACTGGACGTTGAGACAGGAGGGGTCAGGAGACATTGTGGCCCCATCCGACGATACCCCCGGACAGGGCCAAACAGGCAGAATATAACCCCACCCACTTTGCCAAAGCACAGCCCCCACACCACTAGAGGGATACTGAAGAGATGAGTCTTAAATTAAGACTTAACGGTTGAAACAGAGTCTGCGTCCCTCACATGGATAGGCAGACCATTCCATAAAAATGGAGCTCTATAGGAAGCCCTGCCTCCAGCTGTTTGCTTAGAAATTCAAAGGACAGTAAGGAGGCCAGTAAGGAGGCCTGCATCTTGTGACCGCAGCGTATGTGTAGGTATGTACGGCAGGACCAAATCGGAAAGATAGGGAGGAGCAAGCCCATGTAATGCTTTGTAGGTTAGCAGTAAAACCTTGAAATCAGCCCTTGCCTTAACAGGAAGCCAGTGTAGAGAGGCTAGCACTGGAGTAATATGATCAAATTTTGGGGTTCTCGTCAAAATTCTAGCAGCCGTGGTTAGCTCTAACTGAAGTTTATTTAGTGCTTTATCCAGCTAGCCGGAAAGTAGAGCATTGCAGTAGTCTAACCTAGAAGTGACAAAAGCATGGATTGATTTTTCTGCATAATTTTTGGACAGAAAGTTTCTGATATTGTTACGTAGATGGAAAAAATCTGTCCTTGAAACAGTCTTGATATGTTCGTCAAAAGAGGGATCAGGGTCCAGCGTAATGCCAAGGTCCTTTTCCGCCATCCATTTCCTTATGTTTGAAACACAGGCTTCCAGGGAGGGCAATTTTGGGGCTTCACCATGTTTCATTGAAATGTACAGCTGTGTGTCATCCGCATAGCAGTGAAAGTTAACATTATGTTTCCGAATGACATATGTGGTGAATATGCAGTCCATGCAAGAACTGGGACATTTTCAGCTTCCAGGAATTGTGTACAGATCCTTGTAACTTGAGGCCATGCATTTTCATGCTGAAACATGAGGTGATGACGGCGGATGAATGGCACGTCATGGTATCTATGTGGATTCAAATTGCCATTGGTAAAATGCAATTGTGGTCGCTGTCCATAGCTTATGCCTGCCCATAACATTACCCCATCGCCACCATGGGGCACTCTGTTCACAACATTGACATCAGCAAACTGCTCGCCCACATGACGCCGTACACATGGTCTGCGGTTGTGAGACCAGTTGGACGTACTACCAAATTCTGTAAAACAATGTTGGAGGTGGCTTATGGTAGAGAAATTAACATTCAATTATCTGTCAACAGCTTTGGTGGACATTCCTGCACTCAGTATTTCAATTGCACACGCCCTCAAAACTTAAGACATCTCTGGCATTGTGTTGTGTGACAAAACTGCACCTGAGTGGCCTTTATTGTCCCTAGCACAAGGTGCACTTGTGTGATGATCATGCTGTTTAATCCGCTTCTTGATATGCCACACCTGTCAAGTGGATGGATTAACTTTGACAAATTAGAGATGCTCACTAACAGGAATGTAAACCAAGTTGTCCAAGAAATTTGAGAGAAATAAACTTTTTGTGCATATGGAAATGTCTGGAATCTTTCAGCTCATGAAACATGGGACCAACACTTTGTTTATATTTTTCTAGTTGGAGCTTGTCACTGGCATGTGGCTTCTTCTTTGTAAATTCAGAATGCTGCCAAGGAAACAAGAAGTCTCAACTATGAAGTCAAGTCTCTCAGGTCTATAATGGGAACCTGTTTAGTCTTCTAGAATTAGCCATGTCAAGTTGATGCATTCAAGCCTTCCAAACATATTTGATTCCCTAGCTTTGAGTCAAAGGAGATAAAGGTGTGTGGGATTTGAGAAAGATGAGAAAAATGAATCGTATAAGTTCCCTTGATGAAACATCTCTCAGAGACAATTTACCTGTCGCAGAGCTGACATTTTGACAATGTATGGGAGGAAAAAAGAAGCAGGAAACTCATCAAAGGAGACTGAAACAAAGCACTTAGATAGAGAACTTTACTTCTCACTATCAATTGAGCCATGGTATGGTAGGAGGTGGTATCGAGAGGAGAGAATGAGAGAGAGATTCACAATCACTCTTCACCTCTACCATCTTGATTTCCCCTTTCTCCTTCCCTAATTCTCATCAGACAGGAGAGACAGCACCATGAATTACCACTTTAGCAAAACGTTTTCACGCTCACTACCCTCCCTCCTCCCTGTATTGCCTCTCACCTCTCACTTACTTCCTTTCCTCGTCTTCTTCCTTCAATTTTCTTTCTCTTTTATAATTTTTTCTTCACACACCACTGTCGAGGAAGCAATTTAATAGTCAGCTAGAGTCTGTGTGCCTCCCTCAGCCATGGTTAAATGTGACTATGGCTGGGCTGTGTGCCTCCCTCAGCCATGGTTAAATGTGACTATGGCTGGGCTGTGTGCCTCCCTCAGCCATGGTTAAATGTGACTATGGCTGGGCTGTGTGCCTCCCTCAGCCATGGTTAAATGTGACTATGGCTGGGCTGTGTGTGGCGTGGAGGCTGCAGTCATTTCAATCACAGTCTGCACTATAGTAGTGCTGCTCTGAACAGGCCTCTCTGATTGGCAGTGCCAGTGTAGGACTTGTAATGAATAAGGTACCACAGAGTCCCCAATTCCCAGTCCAATGCACCAAGCGTCAGTTGATTTGATGGCCTGTGACTACATTGTTAAAGACCCCAGTGACATTAGTGATGCCAATGAATGTTAAAGCTCAAACTGTAGACTATACAGAAGTAGGATCTTAATTTCACCTGTATTGTCGCAACAAAAGAATCCTGCAGCAACAGGATTAGAACGTTTAGTCGAGAATGTTGCTTGGTGGTTAGGCTATTGGCTGAAAAGTGGAATACTATTAATTTAACCGTATTATAGTGCAGGTTTTTCGGTTAATTTATGTAAATCGTGAAGCTCATCTGCGGAAAATTCTCAGCAGCAAAAGAGTGATCAAATGAAGATCCTCTTTCTCTCTCTCCCTCTCTTTGTGTGTAGGAGTGAAATGTCAAGGAAGCACTTATCTTCCATTTCTCTAAATACTTCCTGACTGACAGCTCTTTTAATTTCCTCTCCTCCACGCGAACTTCTCTACAGACATTTTAATCTTTCAGAATCTTCTCAACCTTTTTGTTATCCCTCTTAAGCTTGGAAATAATGACCTGTCTCCCGTCTATTTGTTTCCTCAGTTTGAGAAAGATTAGAGAGAGCATCAGGACAAATCTCAGGGACCTTACGGTAGGAGGAACTGTTAGAGAGGAAAGGCAGACAAGACACAAAAAATTCAGTGTTGCCAACATGCAGACACACATGCACTCAAAATCTCACTAACGCACGCATGCACACGTGCACACACACACACACACACCACAATCATGACTC
The DNA here is from genome assembly GCF_045679555.1 of Salvelinus alpinus. NCBI lineage: Eukaryota > Metazoa > Chordata > Actinopteri > Salmoniformes > Salmonidae > Salvelinus > Salvelinus alpinus. The sequence goes on from NC_092107.1 coordinate 34,209,595, forward strand.
AATCATTTCCAGCTTTCTTCTACAGTTATTATGTGTATATTAACTACAGTAACAGTATGAAATCATTCTATGGCTCCTCTATTTAATATCTCCCTGACATTCATATGCAGTGGTTTATTGGCTACACAGGTTTTCAATTGCATGCATTTGGGCTGATTCATTTGGCTCTGCAGTGCACTAGCCCTTGCTCAGAGCTGACAGCGTTATTGGATGGGAATGGAGGTTATAGATAGGCTAACCTATGGTGCCTACAGTTCTATCCATTTCACATAGAGATGATCCTGGGTTCTATTGCTTTTCTGCTAGACGTTATGGTAGTTTTGGTGGTAATCCACCTCTTCAGTCTTTCCAATGACTCTTGTGAGACTTCTGGCGCATGGGAGAAACTGGGATGAAAGGTGTCCTTCATTACTGCTGAAGTGTAGTACATTCAATCTTGAATGTGTCTAAGGATTTTTTGCCATCGATTTCCCCCTGTCTGAGTGGGATTTGCGACTGGTGCTATCTCCCCCTGTTTAAACACTCCTTGTGCATATTGAACTATTCCGTCTTTTATTTGAAGATGACAAAGCGAATGACTGAGCGTGGTAAATCGCCTGGTGAATTGTTTCTCTTGAGTGGAGGAGGGTGAGCGTTTAATCTACCATTACATCCTCATCAAAGGACCTGCTCCAGCAGTAACGGCCTCATCCTCCCAGACCCAGATAGTAGTAACAGCGTCATCCTCTGTCACCTATAAGCAGGGAGTCAGGAAGCAGGTGCAGAAGATGAGTCTAATAACAATGATGCAAGGCAGATAAACAAAACAGGGGATGTGTACTGAACATGAAAACAAGCCAATACTGCCTGATGACTGAGGCTACTGAGGGTTAAATAAAGGGAAGGTAATCAAGGTGATGATGAAGTCCAGGTGTGCATAATGATGGGGAGCAGGTGTGCGTAATAATAGTTCCAGGGCCGGTGGTTAGTAGACCGGCGATGTTGAGCGCTGGAGAGAGAGAGCGGGAGTAGGACATCCTCCCAGACTCAGATAGCAGTAACAGCCTCATCCTCCCAGACTCAGATAGCAGCAACAGCCTCATCCTCCCAGACTCAGATAGCAGTAACAGCCTCATCCTCCCAGACTCAGATAGCAACAACATCCTCATCCTCCCAGACTCAGATAGCAGCAACAGCCTCATCCTCCCAGACTCAGATAGCACCAACATCTTCATCCTCCCAGACTCAGACAGCAGTAACATCCTCATCCTCCCAGACTCAGATAGCAGCAACATCCTCATCCTCCCAGACTCAGATAGCAGCAACATCCTCATCCTCCCAGACTCCGATAGCAGTAACAGCCTCATCCCTGTCAGACTCAGACATAAGTAACATCCTCCCAGACTCAGATAGCAGCAACATCCTCATCCTCCCAGACTCAGATAGCAGCAACATCCTCATCCTCCCAGACTCAGATAGCAGCAACAGCCTCATCCTCACAGACTCAGATAGCAGCAACATCCTCATCCTCCCAGACTCAGATAGCAGTAACATCCTCATCCTCCCAGACTCAGATAGCAGCAACAGCCTCATCCTCCCAGACTCAGATAGCAGCAACATCCTCATCCTCCCAGACTCAGATAGCAGTAACAGCCTCATCCTCCCAGACTCAGATAGCAGCAACATCCTCATCCTCCCAGACTCAGATAGCAGCAACATCCTCATCCTCCCAGACTCAGACAGCAGTAACAGCCTCATCCCTGTCAGACTCAGACATAAGTAACATCCTCCCAGACTCAGATAGCAGCAACATCTTCATCCTCCCAGACTCAGACAGCAGTAACATCCTCATCCTCCCAGACTCAGATAGCAGCAACATCCTCATCCTCCCAGACTCAGATAGCAGCAACATCCTCATCCTCCCAGACTCCGATAGCAGTAACAGCCTCATCCCTGTCAGACTCAGACATAAGTAACATCCTCCCAGACTCAGATAGCAGCAACATCCTCATCCTCCCAGACTCAGATAGCAGCAACATCCTCATCCTCCCAGACTCAGACAGCAGTAACATCCTCATCCTCCCAGACTCAGACAGCAGCAACATCCTCATCCTCCCAGGCTCAGACAGCAGTAACATCCTCATCCTCCCAGACTCAGACAGCAGCAACATCCTCATCCTCCCAGACTCAGACAGCAGTAACAGCCTCATCCCTGTCAGACTCGGACATAAGTAACATCCTCCCAGACTCAGATAGCAGCAACATCCTCATCCTCCCAGACTCAGATAGCAGCAACATCCTCATCCTCCCAGACTCAGACAGCAGTAACAGCCTCATCCTCCCAGACTCAGATAGCAGCAACAGCCTCATCCTCCCAGACTCAGATAGCAGCAACAGCCTCATCATCCCAGACTCAGATAGCAGCAACAGCCTCATCCCTGTCAGACTCAGACATAAGTAACATCCTCCCAGACTCAGATAGCAGCAACATCCTCATCCTCCCAGACTCATACAGCACTAACGTCCTCATCCTCCCAGACTCAGACATCAGTAACATCCTTATCCTCCCAGACTCAGACATCAGTAACATCCTCATCCTCCCACACTCAGACATCAGTAACGTCCTCATCCTCCCACACTCAGACATCAGTAACATCCTCATCCTCCCAGACTCAGATAGCAGCAACAGCCTCATCCTCCCAGACTCAGATAGCAGCAACAGCCTCATCCTCCCAGACTCAGACATCAGTAACATCCTTATCCTCCCAGACTCAGACATCAGTAACATCCTCATCCTCCCACACTCAGACATCAGTAACGTCCTCATCCTCCCACACTCAGACATCAGTAACATCCTCATCCTCCCACACTCAGACATCAGTAACGTCCTCATCTTCCCACACTCAGACATCAGTAACGTCCTCATGCTCCCAGACTGAGGCAGCAGCAGCAGGTCTCTCATGTTCTCTTCCTGTCTGCTGATCAGATGATTTGACCAAATATGGACAGGCTGTTTCCTACTCATCACTCAGGCCCGCCTGCTGACAGCTAGGTTGGGTAGTGTCATAAGTTCCACTGGTCTCTGGTCCCTCTGACAGCTGGGTTGGGTAGTGTCATATGTCCCACTGGTCCCTGGTCCCTCTGACAGCTGGGTTGGGTAGTGTCATATGTCCCACTGGTCCCTGGTCCCTCTGACAGCTGGGTTGGGTAGTGTCATATGTCCCAGTTGGGTTGGGTAGTGTTTGTACCACTGGTCCCTCTGACAGATGGGTTGGGTAGTGTCATATGTCCCACTAGTCCCTGGTCCCTCTGACAGCTGGGTTGGGTAGTGTCATATGTCCCACTGGTCCCTGGTCCCTCTGACAGCTGGGTTGGGTAGTGTCATATGTCCCACTGGTCCCTGGTCCCTCTGACAGCTGGGTTGGGTAGTGTCATATGTCCCAGTTGGGTTGGGTAGTGTTTGTCCCACTGGTCCCTCTGACAGATGGGTTGGGTAGTGTCATATGTCCCACTGGTCCCTGGTCCCTCTGACAGCTGGGTTGGGTAGTGTCATATGTTCCACTGGTCCCTGGTCCCTCTGACAGATGGGTTGGGTGGTGTCATATGTTCCACTGGTCCCTGGTCCCTCTGACAGCTGGGTTGGGTAGTGTCATATGTCCCACTGGTCCCTGGTCCCTCTGACAGATGGGTTGGGTAGTGTCATATGTCCCACTGGTCCCTGGTCCCTCTGACAGCTGGGTTGGGTAGTGTCATATGTCCCACTGGTCCCTGGTCCCTCTGACAGCTGGGTTGGGTAGTGTCATATGTCCCACTGGTCCCTGGTCCCTCTGACAGCTGGGTTGGGTAGTGTCATATGTCCCACTGGTCCCTGGTCCCTCTGACAGCTGGGTTGGGTAGTGTCATATGTCCCACTGGTCCCTGGTCCCTCTGACAGCTGGGTTGGGTAGTGTCATATGTCCCACTGGTCCCTGGTCCCTCTGACAGCTGGGTTGGGTAGTGTCATATGTCCCACTGGTCCCTGGTCCCTCTGACAGCTGGGTTGGGTAGTGTCATATGTCCCACTGGTCCCTGGTCCCTCTGACAGCTGGGTTGGGTAGTGTCATATGTCCCACTGGTCCCTGGTCCCTCTGACAGCTGGGTTGGGTAGTGTCATATGTCCCACTGGTCCCTGGTCCCTCTGACAGCTGGGTTGGGTAGTGTCATATGTCCCACTGGTCCCTGGTCCCTCTGACAGCTGGGTTGGGTAGTGTCATATGTCCCACTGGTCCCTGGTCCCTCTGACAGCTGGGTTGGGTAGTGTCATATGTTCCACTAGTCCCTGGTCCCTCTGACAGCTGGGTTGGGTAGTGTCATATGTCCCACTGGTCCCTGGTCCCTCTGACAGATGGGTTGGGTAGTGTCATATGTCCCACTGGTCCCTGGTCCCTCTGACAGCTGGGTTGGGTAGTGTCATATGTCCCACTGGTCCCTGGTCCCTCTGACAGCTGGGTTGGGTAGTGTCATATGTCCCACTAGTCCCTGGTCCCTCTGACAGCTGGGTTGGGTAGTGTCATATGTCCCACTAGTCCCTGGTCCCTCTGACAGCTGGGTTGGGTAGTGTCATATGTCCCACTGGTCCCTGGTCCCTCTGACAGCTGGGTTGGGTAGTGTCATATGTCCCACTAGTCCCTGGCCCCTCTGACAGCTGGGTTGGGTAGTGTCATATGTCCCACTGGTCCCTGGTCCCTCTGACAGCTGGGTTGGGTAGTGTCATATGTCCCACTGGTCCCTGGTCCCTCTGACAGCTGGGTTGGGTAGTGTCATATGTCCCACTAGTCCCTGGCCCCTCTGACAGCTGGGTTGGGTAGTGTCATATGTCCCACTAGTCCCTGGCCCCTCTGACAGCTGGGTTGGGTAGTGTCATATGTCCCACTGGTCCCTGGTCCCTCTGACAGATGGGTTGGGTAGTGTCATATGTTCCACTGGTCCCTGGTCCCTCTAACAGCTGGGTTGGGTAGTGTCATATGTCCCACTGGTCCCTGGTCCCTCTGACAGCTGGGTTGGGTTGGGTCATATGTCCCAGCTGGGTTGGGTTGTGTTCTTAGTGCTCAGTGTCATATGTTCTTAGTGCTCAGTGTTCAGTGGGTGTGCATCCCACTCCAGAGTGATTAAATATGTGGATAATACAGATCTATTGGAATAGTGAATTACACAGCAGCCACACTGACCTTTTAGAATTACAGAGGCAATTGTGTGTGACGGCAGGTGAAGTTTATAACAGGTAGTGCCAAGATGGAGTCTACCCTGAGGAGAATGGATCTCCTGCTCCCCCCTATCCTGCTGACGTCCTCTGCATTAGTGTTCTGCACTATAAGCACCCAGCACTGAACAAAATCTTTATCTTTACCCCTCTCTAACGACACCGCTGCAATGCTCTCACTTTATCTCTCGTTCTCTCACTTAATCTCTCGCTCTCCCTCTCTTGTGCGTACACATACAAATTAACACACACACACTCATTTGACATGTCGCTCCAGTCTTAATGGGGCTACCTGTTTGACGTAGCCTGACCATATAAATCCTGAACAGACCACTCTCTTTACTCTCCGATGCAACCCAGTCAGCTTTGGGCCATGCTGATAGCTGAAGGTCGTTGTGCTGATGTCGAGTCTAATTTAAAACTAAGGACAGAGAAATGGACCAGTCTGGTCTGACTGCGCTCCATGGCGCCACATTCATCTATCAGGGATGTTACTCTACTGATGTACAGTCCTCTCCCAGAGATGGTGGATCTGACTGCAACATCTCCGCTTGGCACACAGCGGAACAAAGCTTTATACCAACGAGAAAGGAGAAATCACATGACGTGAAACAGTCTCTTTTCTTCCCCTCACCAACTTTCAAGAAGAGCGATTGCTGATTGCTCTCTGCAGCACTTTGCAAATTGCCTGGTAATTGTGTTTGGAGGAAAATTGTTCATTTCACCACTGCATTTTCATATTTCTCCCCCAGGGAGACGGCAGCATTATTGGAAAGACGGATTGAAGGAGAGCCTTTTCTTGTAATGGACATTTCTTCCAAATAAAAAGGATCTCAAGAAATATTGCTGAAGCGAATGTCAAGGACCATTCTGTATGCATAAGACATATGAAAAAAAACATACACTACCATTCAGAAGTTGGGGTCACTTGGAAATGTCCTTGTTCTTGAAAGAAAAGCACATTTTTGGTCCATTAAAATAACATCATATTGATCAGAAATACAGTGTAGACATTGTTAATGTTGTAAATGACCATAATAGCTGGAAATGTCAGATTTTCTATGGAATATCTACATAGGCGTACAGAGGCTCATTATCAGCAACCATCACTCCTGTGTTCCAATGGCACGTTGTGTTAGCTAATCCAAGTTTATCATTTTTAAAGGATAATTGATCATTAGAAAACCCTTTTGCAATTATGTTAGCATAGCTGAAAACTGTCGTTCTGATTAAAGAAGAAATACAACTGGCCTTCTTTAGACTAGTTGAGTATCTGGAGCATCAGCAATTGTGCGTTCGATTACAGGCTCAAAATGGCCAGAAACAAAGCACTTTCTTCTGAAACTCGTCAGTCTATTCTTGTTCTGAGAAATGAAGATCTCGTACAATGCTGTGTACTACTCCCTTTACAGAACAGCGCAAACTGTCTCTAACCAGAATAGAAAGAGAAATAGAAATAGACTGATGAGTTTCAGAAGAAAGTGCTTTGTTTCTAGCCACTCTGAGCCTGTAATCAAACCCATAAATGCTGATGCTCCAGATACTCAACTAGTCTAAAGAAGGCCAGTTGTATTGCTTCTTTAATCATACAACAGTTTTCAGCTGTGCTAACATAATTGCAAAATAGTTTTCTAATGATCAATTAGCCTTTAAAAATTATACACTTGGATTAGCTAACACAACGTTCCATTGGAACACAGGAGTGATGGTTTCTGATAATGGGCCTCTGTACGCCTATGTAGCTATTCCATAAAAAATCTGCCGTTTCCAGCTACGATAGTCCTTTACAACATTAACAATGCCTACACTGTATTTCTGATCAATTTGATGTTATTTTAATGGACAAAAAATGAGCTTTTCTTTAAAAAACTATGACATTTCTAAATGACCCCAAACTTTTCAACGGTAGTGTATGTCTTAAAACAGAATGCTCCGGGTCTGCCTTAATACGATAGACCTTTGCCTCAGAGGCTTGGATGCTGTAATAAACCACAACAGACTGGACTGATTTCGTCATGGTTGTAGCTTTCCCTGGGGTCAGTTCATGAGCATTCCATTTCTTTTCTTTTCCTTGTGTCACGTGTGCTCCCTCTCGGCCTCTAGGTCACCAGGCTGCTCGTTATGGCGCACACCTGTCACCAACGTTATGGCGCACACCTGTCACCAACGTTATGGCGCACACCTGTCACCAACGTTATGGCGCACACCTGTCACCAACCTTATGCGCACCTGCGCTTCATCAGACTCAACTGGGCTCCATCACTTCCCTGATTACCTTCCCTATATACAGTGGGGAGAACAAGTATTTGATACACTGCCGATTTTGCCGATTTTCCTACTTACAAAGCATGTAGAGGTCTGTAATTTTTATCATAGGTACACTTCAACTGTGAGAGACGGAATCTAAAACAAAAATCCCGAAAATCACATTGTATGATTTTTAAGTAATTAATTCGCATTTTATTGCATGACATAAGTATTTGATACATCAGAAAAGCAGAACTTAATATTTGGTACAGAATCCTTTGTTTGCAATTACAGAGATCATACGTTTCCTGTAGTTCTTGACCAGGTTTGCACACACTGCAGCAGGGATTTTGGCCCACTCCTCCATACAGACCTTCTCCAGATCCTTCAGGTTTCGGGGCTGTCGCTGGGCAATACGGACTTTCAGCTCCCTCCAAAGATTTTCTATTGGGTTCAGGTCTGGAGACTGGCTAGGCCACTCCAGGACCTTGAGATACTTCTTACGGAGCCACTCCTTAGTTGCCCTGGCTGTGTGTTTCGGGTCGTTGTCATGCTGGAAGACCCAGCCACGACCCATCATCAATGCTCTTACTGAGGGAAGGAGGTTGTTGGCTAAGATCTCGCAATACATGGCCCCATCCATCCTCCCCTCAATACGGTGCAGTCGTCCTGTCCCCTTTGCAGAAAAGCATCCCCAAAGAATGATGTTTCCACCTCCATGCTTCACGGTTGGGATGGTGTTCTTGGGGTTGTACTCATCCTTCTTCTTCCTCCAAACACGGCGAGTGGAGTTTAGACCAAAAAGCTCTATTTTTGAATCATCAGACCACATGACCTTCTCCCATTCCTCCTCTGGATCATCCAGATGGTCATTGGCAAACTTCAGACGGGCCTGGACATGCGCCTGCTTGAGCAGGGGGACCTTGTGTGCGCTGCAGGATTTTAATCCATGACGGCGTAGTGTGTTACTAATGGTTTTCTTTGAGACTGTGGTCCCAGCTCTCTTCAGGTCATTGACCAGGTCCTGCCGTGTAGTTCTGGGCTGATCCCTCACCTTCCTCATGATCATTGATGCCCCACGAGGTGAGATCTTGCATGGAGCCCCAGACCGAGGGTGATTGACCATCATCTTGAACTTCTTCTATTTTCTTCTATTTTCTAATAATTGCGCCAACAGTTGTTGCCTTCTCACCAAGCTGCTTGCCTATTGTCCTGTAGCCCATCCCAGCCTTGTGCAGGTCTACAATTTTATCCCTGATGTCCTTACACAGCTCTCTGGTCTTGGCCATTGTGGAGAGGTTGGAGTCTGTTTGATTGAGTGTGTGGACAGGTGTCTTTTATACAGGTAACGAGTTCAAACAGGTGCAGTTAATACAGGTAATGAGTGGAGAACAGGAGGGCTTCTTAAAGAAAAACGAACAGGTCTGTGAGAGCCGGAATTCTTACTGGTTGGTAGGTGATCAAATACTTATGTCATGCAATAAAATGCAAATGAATTACTTAAAAATCATACAATGTGATTTTCTGGATTTTTGTTTTAGATTCCGTCTCTCACAGTTGAAGTGTACCTATGATAAAAATTACAGACCTCTACATGCTTTGTAAGTAGGAAAACCTGCAAAATCGGCAGTGTATCAAATACTTGTTCTCCCCACTGTATGTCATTCCCTTTGGTTCCATCCCCAGGCGTTATTGTTTCTGTTCCTGTGTCAGTTCTGTGCTTTGTTCGTGTTTGTTATTTTGTATTATGTTGTGTTTATTTATTAAAACACTCACTCCCTGAACTTGCTCCCCGGCTCTCAGCTCACATCATTACACCTTGTTTCATTCTCCTGCATTTTAAGTGATGTCTGTTGTTTTTCTTGTTTTGTGTAATCTTTTTGGACATTGCTGAGATGAGTTAAAGCCTGTCACTGGGAGATGCTTGTGCTGTGTGTTTCAATGAGTTAAAAAGGGGAGCTGTTTATAAGGATGTTTATATTGGATCCAAAGCCATTGCAAGAGGAAAGGGAGAGACATCCCAGTGAGTGTCTGAACCCCTGGAATGAAGCGTACCTTTGTAGCACTGTAATTGAAAGTCAGATTGTATCGTGACTTGACTTGTAAATGAGCAATGTGGCCAACTAACAGTTCATCTTCCTTTTGTTTGACAGAAGTGAGTACTACTGTGCTGTGTGTTCTCTGAGGCAGACCACATGTGAATCTGCTACATGGGATATGTCTGGACCCTGGGCCAATCAGTGGGCCTGACCACAGGGAGCTCATTAGTATTGGCACTGTTAATTGGCTGCTGCTGTCAGCTATTAGCATAGAGTTCTAATACAGGCTGCACAGGCAAAAATAATTTGTTTCACATGCAGGGTAAAAAAAATCTATAACTAATTAGTCTTGTGGACAGCAGTTGTATGTGTTTTACACTGGTTGAAATAGTTTTAATAAAAAAAATAAAAATCTTCCTCTTTCCATTTCCCCTTCATTTTTTAATTTCTCTGCTAAAGAAAGGCCTGGATGATTTGTGTGTATCTACTGTTAATCTCTCTGCCATCTTTGGTTTTACTAAAAGGAGACTTTGTCCACAGATAACCTTATTGGTTAAAGCGGCTAACCATATTTCCTTGTTCCGGGGCATTGAACTGGGCACTTATCACCTATCTCCTCTCCTCTTTCTGCCTCTCCTCTCTCTCCTCTCCTCTTTCTGCCTCTCCTCTCTCTCCTCTCCTCTCTCTCCTCTCCTCTCCTCTCTCTCCTCTCCTCTTTCTGCCTCTCCTCTCCTCTCTCCTCTCCTCTTTCTGCCTCTCCTCTCTCTCCTCTCCTCTCTCTCCTTTCCTCTCCTCTCCTCTCTCTCCTCTCCTCTTTCTGCCTCTCCTCTCTCTCCTTTCCTCTCCTCTTTCTGCCTCTCCACTCCTCTCTCTCCTCTCTCTCCTCTCCTCTCCTCTCTCTCCTCTTTCTGCCTCTCCTCTCCTCTCTCTCCTCTCCTCTTTCTGCCTCTCCTCTCTCTCCTTTCTCTCCTTTCCTCTCTTCTCTCTCCTCTCCTCTTTCTGCCTCTCCTCTCCTCTCTCTCCTCTCCTCTTGCTGCCTCTCCACTCCTCTCTCTCCTCTCTCTCCTCTCCACTCCTCTCTCTCCTCTCTCTCCTCTCCTCTCCTCTCTCTCCTCTTTCTGCCTCTCCTCTCTCTCCTCTCCTCTTGCTGCCTCTCCACTCCTCTCTCTCCTCTCCTCTCCTCTCTCTCCTCTTTCTGCCTCTCCTCTCTCTCCTCTCCTCTTGCTGCCTCTCCACTCCTCTCTCTCCTCTCTCTCCTCTCCTCTCCTCTCTCTCCTCTTTCTGCCTCTCCTCTCTCTCCTCCCCTCTTTCTGCCTCTCCTCTCCTCTATCTCCTCTCCTCTTTCTGCCTCTCCTCTCATCTCCTCTCTCTCCTCTCCTCTCTCTCCTCTCATCTCTCGCCTCTCCTCTCTCTCCTCTCCTCTTTCTGCCTCTCCTCTCTCATCTCTCTCCTCTCCTCTTTCTCCTCTCCTCTTTCTGCATCTCCTCTCTCTCCTCTCCTCTTTCTCCTCTCCTCTCTCTCATCTCTCTCCTCTCCTCTTTCTGCGTCTCCTCTCTCTCCTCTCTCTCCTCTCTCTCCTCTCTCTCTCTCTCCTCTCCTCTTTCTGCCTCTCCTCTCCTCTCTCTCCTCTCCTCGTTCTGCCTCTCCTCTCCTCTCTCTCATCTCCTCTTTCTGCCTCTCCTCTCCTCTCTCTCATCTCCTCTTTCTGCCTCTCCTCTCCTCTCTCTCCTCTCCTCTTTCTGCCTCTCCTCTCCTCCTCTCCTCTCTCTCCTCTTTCTGCTTCTCCTCTCCTCTCTCTCCTCTCCTCTTTCTGCCTCTCCTCTCTCTCCTTTCTCTCCTTTCCTCTCTTCTCTCTCCTCTCCTCTTTCTGCCTCTCCTCTCCTCTCTCTCCTCTCCTCTTGCTGCCTCTCCACTCCTCTCTCTCCTCTCTCTCCTCTCCTCTCCTCTCTCTCCTCTTTCTGCCTCTCCTCTCTCTCTTCCCCTCTTTCTGCCTCTCCTCTCCTCTCTCTCCTCCCCTCTTTCTGCCTCTCCTCTCCTCTCTCTCCTCTCCTCTTTCTGCCTCTCCTCTCATCTCCTCTCTCTCCTCTCCTCTCTCTCCTCTCATCTCTCTCCTCTCCTCTCTCTCCTCTCCTCTTTCTGCCTCTCCTCTCCTCTCTCTCCTCTCCTCTGTCTGCCTCTCCTCTCTCATCTCTCTCCTCTCCTCTTTCTCCTCTCCTCTTTCTCCTCTCCTCTTTCTGCCTCTCCTCTCTCTCCTCTCCTCTTTCTCCTCTCCTCTCTCTCATCTCCTCTTTCTGCGTCTCCTCTCTCTCCTCTCTCTCCTCTCCTCTTTCTGCGTCTCCTCTCTCTCCTCTCTCTCCTCTCTCTCTCCTCTCCTCTTTCTGCCTCTCCTCTCCTCTCTCTCCTCTCCTCGTTCTTCCTCTCCTCTCCTCTCTCTCATCTCCTCTTTCTGCCTCTCCTCTCCTCTCTCTCCTCTCCTCTTTCTGCCTCTCCTCTCATCTCCTCTCTCTCCTCTCCTCTTTCTGCCTCTCCCCTCCTCTCTCTCCTCTCCTCTCTCTCCTCTCCTCTCCTCTCTCTCCTCTCTCTCCTCTCCTCTTTCTCCTCTCCTCTTTCTGCCTCTCCTCTCCTCTCTCTCATCTCCTCTTTCTGCCTCTCCTCTCCTCTCTCTCCTCTCCTCTTTCTGCCTCTCCTCTCATCTCCTCTCTCTCCTCTCCTCTGCCTCTCCTCTCCTCTCTCTCCTCTCCTCCTCTCCTCTCCTCTCTCTCCTCTCTCTCCTCTCCTCTTTCTCCTCTCCTCTTTCTGCATCTCCTCTCTCTCCTCTCCTCTTTCTCCTCTCCTCTCTCTCATCTCTCTCCTCTCCTCGTTCTGCCTCTCCTCTCTCTCCTCTCTCTCCTCTCCTCTTTATGCATCTCCTCTCTCTCCTCTCCTCTTTCTCCTCTCCTCTCTCTCATCTCTCTCCTCTCCTCGTTCTGCCTCTCCTCTCTCTCCTCTCTCTCCTCTCCTCTTTCTCCTCTCCTCTTTCTGCATCTCCTCTCTCTCCTCTCCTCTTTCTCCTCTCCTCTCTCTCATCTCTCTCCTCTCCTCTTTCTGCCTCTCCTCTCTCTCCTCTCTCTCCTCTCCTCTTTCTGCGTCTCCTCTCCTCTCTCTCCTCTCCTCTTTCTGCGTCTCCTCTCTCTCCTCTCCTCTTTCTCCTCTCCTCTTTCTGCCTCTCCTCTCTCTCCTCTCCTCTCTCCTCTCCTCTCTCTCCTCTCCTCTTTCTGCCTCTCCTCTCTCTCCTCTCCTCTTTCTCCTCTCCTCTCTCTCCTCTTTCTGCCTCTCCTCTCTCTCCTCTCCTCTTTCTGCCTCTCCTCTCTCTCCTCTCCTCTCTCTCCTCTTTCTGCGTCTCCTCTCTCTCCTCTCCTCTCTCTCCTCTCCTCTCTCTGCCTCTCCTCTCTCTCCTCCCAGCAGACATTTAATTACAGAGCAGGACCAGGACACTGTTTCTTCATAACGCCCCATCCACCCTCAGGACAACATGTAATGATGAGGAATCCTCTTGGATAGGGTCAGGAGAAGGCCGTTTGTGGGTCTGTTTGTTTTCAGGGCTTCATCGTACGTATCAGAGCTGTTTTCTGCCTCTCGGGTTTTGGCATTCAAGCGCGGGATGTTGTGTCCTGAACTTGAGCGCCTTTATTGTGGATACGTGGTTATTTATTAAGCATATCCACAACCGGACTTTACCCTCAGCCTGATTTCACAGCACTGGACATGTAGTCCTCAGCCGAGCATGACCGGGAAAGGAATTAGAAGGAGGGGAAACATATTTCAAATAACAAAATAAAGTAACACTTCTGAGGAGCCACAGTAGTAAATGCAATTAGATGACTGGAAGAAGTTTGCTGTTGTCAGATAAACCGTGTGTTCACAGTGGCATGTACTGTACAACTCATAATTGGGAGATTAAGCAAGATCAACAGAAACAGCTGAAGATCCATAATGCCATCGTTAAAACGCTGACACATCCGATAGCCATAACCAGCAACCCACAAACACATCAAACACATCCAGCTACATCATCACTCGTAAAAGTTTAGAACAATTCTGCCTTGTTAGCTGTCTTTGTTCTTGTAATGACCTTAACACCTAGAGACACAATAATAAAATAATTGCTCCAAAAGCTGAGGTTGTAAAAGCCTGTTAGTCAAAGCGTAAACTCCCCTCCAAACTCTCCGTACCTCATTCCTCCTCTCGCTACCTCTGACTGTGTGTTGCTGTGTGTGGCACAGTGTGTTCAAACGTCGTTCAGTGTGTATTGATCTCCACAGAGACATGACACAAACACCTCTGTAACTCCACCCCCACACTGGCCACCCCACCCGCCCCTGTCTCTCAAGACGGTCATACCCTGGGGCTGGGGGACATTGTCACCTCACATCCCTGTCTCTCAAGATGGTCATACCCTGGGGCTGGGGGACATTGTCACCTCACATCCCTGTCTCTCAAGACGGTCATACCCTGGGGCTGGGGGACAGTGTCACCTCACATCCCTATCTCTCAAGACGGTCATACCCTGGGGCTGGGGGACATTGTCACCTCACATCCCTGTCTCTCAAGACGGTCATACCCTGGGGCTGGGGGACATTGTCACCTCACATCCCTGTCTCTCAAGACGGTCATACCCTGGGGCTGGGGGACAGTGTCACCTCACATCCCTGTCTCTCAAGACGGTCATACCCTGGGGCTGGGGGACATTATCACCTCACATCCCTGTCTCTCAAGACGGTCATACCCTGGGGCTGGGGGACATTGTCACCTCACATCCCTATCTCTCAAGACGGTCATACCCTGGGTCTGGGGGACAGTGTCACCTCACATCCCTGTCTCTCAAGACGGTCATACCCTGGGGCTGGGGGACAGTGTCACCTCACATCCCTGTCTCTCAAGACAGTCATACCCTGGGTCTGGGGGACAGTGTCACCTCACATCCCTGTCTCTCAAGACAGTCATACCCTGGGTCTGGGGGACAGTGTCACCTCACATCCCTGTCTCTCAAGACGGTCATACCCTGGGGCTGGGGGACAGTGTCACCTCACATCCCTGTCTCTCAAGACGGTCATACCCTGGGTCTGGGGGAGAGTGTCACCTCACATCCCTGTCTCTCAAGACGGTCATACCCTGGGGCTGGGGGACAGTGTCACCTCACATCCCTGTCTCTCAAGACGGTCATACCCTGGGTCTGGGGGACAGTGTCACCTCACATCCCTGTCTCTCAAGACGGTCATACCCTGGGGCTGGGGGACAGTGTCACCTCACATCCCTGTCTCTCAAGACGGTCATACCCTGGGGCTGGGGGACATTGTCACCTCACATCCCTGTCTCTCAAGACGGTCATACCCTGGGGCTGGGGGACAGTGTCACCTCACATCCCTATCTCTCAAGACGGTCATACCCTGGGGCTGGGGGACATTGTCACCTCACATCCCTGTCTCTCAAGACGGTCATACCCTGGGGCTGGGGGACATTGTCACCTCACATCCCTGTCTCTCAAGACGGTCATACCCTGGGGCTGGGGGACATTGTCACCTCACATCCCTGTCTCTCAAGACGGTCATACCCTGGGGCTGGGGGACAGTGTCACCTCACATCCCTATCTCTCAAGACGGTCATACCCTGGGGCTGGGGGACATTGTCACCTCACATCCCTGTCTCTCAAGACGGTCATACCCTGGGGCTGGGGGACATTGTCACCTCACATCCCTGTCTCTCAAGACGGTCATACCCTGGGGCTGGGGGACATTGTCACCTCACATCCCTGTCTCTCAAGATGGTCATACCCTGGGGCTGGGGGACATTGTCACCTCACATCCCTGTCTCTCAAGACGGTCATACCCTGGGGCTGGGGGACATTGTCACCTCACATCCCTGTCTCTCAAGACGGTCATACCCTGGGGCTGGGGGACATTGTCACCTCACATCCCTGTCTCTCAAGACGGTCATACCCTGGGGCTGGGGGACATTGTCACCTCACATCCCTGTCTCTCAAGACGGTCATACCCTGGGGCTGGGGGACATTGTCACCTCACATCCCTGTCTCTCAAGACGGTCATACCCTGGGGCTGGGGGACATTGTCACCTCACATCCCTGTCTCTCAAGACGGTCATACCCTGGGGCTGGGGGACATTGTCACCTCACATCCCTATCTCTCAAGACGGTCATACCCTGGGTCTGGGGGACAGTGTCACCTCACATCCCTGTCTCTCAAGGCGGTCATACCCTGGGGCTGGGGGACAGTGTCACCTCACATCCCTGTCTCTCAAGACGGTCATACCCTGGGGCTGGGGGACAGTGTCACCTCACAGATTAATTTCTCCTCACATCCCTGTCTCCATGAAACAGCTGTCAGTCTCCCAGTGTTGCGCCTCGGTCTCCCGTGCAGCCCTGTCTATACCCAGGCAGGAAAACTAGTTATTTTTTACCTCTGTTGTCTAGCACACCAACCACAGGAGGCTGGTAGCACCTTGATTGGGGAGAATGGGCTCGTGGTAATGACTGGAGCAGAGTCAGTGGAATGGTATCAAATACATCAAACACGTGGTTTCCATGGTTTCCAGGTGTTTGATGCCATTCCATAATGGCTTCAGCCATTATTATGAGCCGTCCTCCCCTCAGCATCCTCCTTACTGACACCAACGTACACCTAATGAGACTGAACCTTGGTATGTTTACTGTCAGTAAGATGTGCTGGTAGTTAGGAACATGTCCAGGCTCTACAAGCTAATGGTACAAGCAGGTGCACCTACAGCTAAAGACATGTCCTGTATGTGTGTCGGCAAGGAGAGCCGTGTCACTACTGATAGAAGGGGTGCCCAGGTCCACACATGCTGTGCCACACAACAGGCCTCCTATTCACAAGCTGCACAGAGCTGTGGTAAATGAGGAACATTGAGGACTGGCAGACAGACTGAATGGTGTTCATGATTGGAAATCTATGTGTGTATGTGCCGGGGAATACAATGAACACCTCTCTGTCTGCCTCTCTAAGAAATCACACCTCAGGTGTTTAAGACACATCTTCTGATTTTCACTTTGTAAAAAGTAAGTACATCATGCAACACTTTTTGAGGTAGTGTAATCATATTATAGTGTGTGTGTGTGTGTGTCTGTGTGTGTGTGTGTGTGTGTGTGTGTGTGTCTGTCACAACACACTACTACTTTGTGTGATAGAAATGCATCTTGCTGTAATTGTAGCACCCTGCTTGTGTTTCTGTTAAGGGATAGAAGAGAGAGGCTTTCCAGTCTCATCCCGGGCATTTCATCAACAGCTGCCAGGATATTACTGAATGAATCATCATTTTGGAATACCTGAAATTCAGTTTAGCATCGGATGGAGGGTGTGATTTGTTTATTGCTGAAACTTCTCTAATCAAGACAAATCTCAACAGGGGTCTGTATCAATCACTTCTTCGTTGGTTGGAGGTTCAAGTCTTGGTGCTGTTCCCATATCTCCCATATTTACAGTGACATCAATTCCCACTCCAGCCACCCAGCCTGCAGTACCCTGGTGTGGAACCCAGCCTGCAGTACCCTGGTGTGGAACCCAGCCTGCAGTACCCTGGTGTGGAACCCAGCCTGCAGTACCCTGGTGTGGAACCCAGCCTGCAGTACCCTGGTGTGGAACCCAGCCTGCAGTACCCTGGTGTGGAACCCAGCATGCAGTACCCTGGTGTAGAACCCAGCCTGCAGTACCCTGGTGTGGAACCCAGCCTGCAGTACCCTGGTATAGAACCCAGCCTGCAGTACCCTGGTGTGGAACCCAGCCTGCAGTACCCTGGTATAGAACCCAGCCTGCAGTACCCTGGTGTGGAACCCAGCCTGCGGTACCCTGGTGTGGAACCCAGCCTGCAGCACCCTGATGTGGAACCCAGCCTGCAGTATCCTGGTGTGGAACACAGCCAGCAGTACCCTGGTGTGGAACCCAGCCTGCAGTACCCTGGTGTAGAACCCAGCCTGCAGTACCCTGGTGTAGAACCCAGCCTGCAGTACCCTGGTGTAACAGTTCATTATATAGTCAAATCACGTTAAAGTGATTTGTGATGCCAAATATCTTTGGTGCTGTGTGTGGCCTAGATGAGCATTTAAACTACTGTATTGTGAGCTCACATGCACTCTCGTCTTTTTTCACATGCACTCTCATCTTTTTCCACTTTCCCCATTTGAGACTAGATATTGGAGATGATCTCCCTATTCTTCCCCTGTCCCATTTTTAAATGAAGGTTATTTCAGTCTTTTCATTTGTCAATCAGGACCGAGGGTGCGTCTCCAGTGATGGGTCTGTGTCAGGCTGTAATTGTCAGCGTCCCTTTCTGGCCCAGACACCGCTCAGCACTTTGCATGTGAAAGGAGGCCGAGAGGAGAGGTGAGCACTGAATTGATACCCAAACCTCCTTTTGTTCTCTGACGCTTTGCCTCCCACTGCCAAGAGACTGGGGAGCAGACACAGGGACAATCAATGAAGAGGGGGGGTCAGGGCTCCCCAACGCCTTCTTCCTCATCTGGCAGGTCAAACTCAGCACAAGTGGGTCTACTCTGTTCTATTACCAATTATCCTCCTAAATGACCTCTGGAACATCCGCTCCCCTATACAGAGACTGGGGTGTTGGATGCTATTAAACTCTGGACATTTTCATAAAAGTCTATAGTACTGAGCTCTATTTTCAGTAGGTCTATTTGCATCC
The DNA here is from genome assembly GCF_045679555.1 of Salvelinus alpinus. Lineage (NCBI taxonomy): Eukaryota > Metazoa > Chordata > Actinopteri > Salmoniformes > Salmonidae > Salvelinus > Salvelinus alpinus. The sequence goes on from NC_092107.1 coordinate 34,227,811, forward strand.
ATACCTTGCAGCACTAGAAGTGAAATGTAAGTCAATGTATGATTATATGTTCTGTATGTTCAGATCCATACACACTGTTGCTTCCCTCTCACACTCAGGCACTGAAGAGTCTGCTGGGTGTATTGCAGAGGGGAATCAGCCCTGGGTCAGGGTTTAGTGTGTGTGTGTGTGTGTTTTCAGTACGAAATATTGATGTGCATTGTGTGTGTGTGTGTTTAATAATGAGAAGCAGAGGGGGCTGGTGTGTGTATGGAGTGGAGGGGCTGGAGGGTCTGGTTAGACCAGGCGCAAGAGAGGTAATATAGCACTGCTCTATCTCCCGTCTGTCATCTATCTCCATTCCTTGGTATATTTATCATTCACGTATCAGTAATATGTTGCTTTTTCATTCATTACTGTGTAATCAAACAAGCACATTTTGTAAATTGCTCCTAAATGGAGTTTAATGTCCAGTATAGTGAAGTGCTTCCTATTTTATCACTGGGATGAATCGTTCCAGATAGCAACACCATTTTAGTAGAGCAGATATTATGGAGTATTTTGTGACGTCCCTATCCTGATCAGATCATTACACATCACAGCGTTTGGCAGGAGAAGATAGTCTGGAGAAATAACTTCCTTTATTTCATGTAGAATGATACATTTAACTATTCACAGATGTCCATTTCCTCTGGAAAGTTGCTCCAAGTGTATTAAACATCCTCCTCACTTTGGGCCCAAGGTAACATTCTGTGTCCCAGTCACAGCTGTGATTCTCCAGAGACAGATAGACGTCCAGTCTTCTACCCGTCCTGTGATACTATCCACTGTGTCTCTAGGAAATGAAAAGCTGCTATGTATTTATGAGCTGTTCTTATCTCCCACCAGTGATGTTGTCCCACCTGCTTCCTGATAATCTGTGTTGGCTCTCCTGCTCTGTGTAACCCTCGTGCTGCAGGCAGGGCCGTACCTAATGAATGAGGATAACAACCACATCGGGAGATAGGATTACTGTCTAGACTCGAGGACTGTTTCTGCTTCACGGAAATAGTAAGCAGAAAGATTAGAAAAGGAAACAGACTCTCATACGTTGTACATCATACCTGATCTGAATTATGGCAGAGCTTTGGAGAACACACAACTTTTTTTCCATCCTAGAACTCACTGTGGAACTGTTTTCTTTAGACCCCATTGTCTTTAGAACGTGTCCCACATCTGTGCAGTGTATCAGTTCACTCTGGCCATTCTAACGTAGTAAACAGTAAGCAACAGCATCCCTTTTCCTTAACTCCAACCTGACACATATACTGCTCTTAGCATCTCCTCTGAGAAAAACCTGTTTGTAGTGATATAAGGGATGTACTTGAACAAAGTCCCTGTATTGATGTGTGTATCCAGATAATAGACTTGACATACAGCCCAATTCCCTGCCAGTTAATACAGCCAGCCACAGGCAGCTTTAATTAAGGGAAGAGGTGCTTCTTTGCTTCAAAACAACCTCAACTGATCAATGATCTTCATTTCGACACGCACACACACACATTCACACACACACACAGGCACGCACGCACACACTCACTCACACACACGCACGCACACACGCACGCACGTGTACACACGCACGCACGTGTACACACACAAACACACAAACACACACACACACACACACACACACACACACACACACACACACACACACACACACACACACACACACACACACACACACACACACACACACACACACACACACACACACACACACACACACACACACACACACGACAGCAGGCACATCTGTTTCTATTGACAGAATGATGATGTGAATGATGGTGGTGGTTGTAGCAGTGTCTCAGCTGTGTGTCAGGTGACATACGGTATGTCAGGTGTCAGATCATAAAGAAGATGCTCTCCCCTCCTCTTCCCTCCTCTTCCCTCCTCCTCCACTTCCCCTTCTCTTCCCTCCTCCTCCTCCACCTCCCCTTCCCTCCTCCTCCTCCACCTCCTCTTCCCTCCTCCTCCTCCACCTCCCCTTCCCTCCTCCTCCACCTCCCTTTCTCGTCCCACCTCCTCCCCTTCTCATCCCTCCTCCACCTCCTCTTCGCTCCTCCTCCTCCTCCTCTTCCCACCTTCTTCACCTCCCCTTCTCTTCTCTCCACCCCCACCTCCCCTTCTCTTCCCTCCACCTCCCCCCCCTTCCCTCCTCCACTTCCCCTTCTCTTCCCTCCTCCTCCAGCTTCTCTTCCCTCCTCCTCCACATCCCCTTCCCTCCTCCTCCACTTCATCTTCCCTCCTTCTTCACCTCCCATCTCTCTCTCATATTGTCATGTCGTCTGACAGTGCTAGAGAGGGTGAGCGGAGGGGCTTCCATCTTGCCGCTGTTCAAACAGAGCAGTGTCTTATTGCTCCTGTCTGTCAGATCACCAGGCTGTGGTTCTCTACACCTGTGTCCCTCGTACCAGTTCTACCGGAAGTTTGACTACATTAACTACACCTGTCCTAGGACAGATGTGTGCGGACTATGGTGTGGTTGAGTCTGATGTTAGACTTGACTACATTAAGTAGACCTTAATGGTAGCCAAACTCTATCTTGCACTGAACCTACACACACTACACTGTCACTCACTAGACTTTATATTCACACCAAATACACAGTCAATCCCAAACACACACTGCACTGTCATTCACTAGTCACTAGACTTTATATTCATACCATATACACAGTCAATCCCAAACACACACTGCACTGTCATTCACTAGTCACTAGACTTTATATTCACACCATATACACAGTCAATCCCAAACACACACTGCACTGTCACTCACTAGACTTTATATTCACACCATTTACACAGTCAATCCCAAACACACACTACACTGTCACTCACACATACATCCCTCACACATTCAAACACTAGATACACACACACACCCACACATAACACACACACCCACACCGACACAACATAAACACACATACTCACACACACATACACCCCCCCCCCCCCCACACACACACACACACACACACACTTCTACACTCATCATATGCTGCTGCTAGTTTTTTCCACTCTTATAATTATCTATCCTAATGTCTAGTCACTTCACGCTGCCTTTATGTACATACAGTAACTACCTCTGCATGTCGATACATTCCCTGCTCATGGATGATTTCAGATCATCATTTAATGTAATATGTTATGTTGTGGAAAGGACATTGTGGACAAAGCATTAGAACACTTCTGCATTCAGGAGAATCTCTCTATCAGTGGCAGTAGTGACAGTACTCCTGTCTCTCTCCTGGTGTCCTTCATCAGAATGACGATGCAGAGAGTTGTGTGGGTGACAGTGACAGCTTCATTCATTCTCATGTCCATGTGAACGAGAGTACTAAAGGGGCCTTCAATCTGTCTATTTGGCTCTGCACTACTCGTAAATTAAACGCACGCACACACACACACAGACACGCACACACACAGGCACACACACACACAAGCACACACACATATACACACACGCATACACAAGTACACATACTCACACACACTTTTCCCTCCTCTCATCTGTACCAACTCCTTCATATTACCATACTGTAGATAAATGCACTTCACAATCGCTGACAGGTCTTTTTTCCTGCTGTTGCTGCTACAGTAGCTATCAGATTAGCTGGAGGAGGAGGGGAGGGTGGGGACAGTAGATAGGTCTGTGAAGCCGCTCATTGATTGGCTAGTGGAATGTGCTGGTCCATGCTGTGGTGCGATGCAGCTTGGATCTTTATGGATTGTGGCCAGGTGACAGAGGGGATCCTGGGTATCTTATCAAAGCCAGTGCTGCTTCAGACCTTTGGGTGTCAGATCATTAATCTTCCTGTCAGTGATGTGTCATTCCGGGAATCTATGGCCCTCCTCCGTCTCCAACCACCGCTCTCCGCTCTCTGCCCTAACCCGCCCCAGCCCTCCCCAGCCGCCCCTGCTCTGTACGGTGAGAGTGCGGTAGAAGCATGGCCTCTCCCTCTCAGCAGACCAGCAGCCCTACTACACAACTCATCTAATCACTTGATCAGAGCTCTCTGGTTGAGGACAGTGCTGAGTGGAGGGAGCAGTGGGAGGGCTAACCCAGAGATACTACTGAGATGGCTCACCACCTGGTGGTGACTGGAACATTCTCTATACACATACTTCAGTACAGGGATACTGTATGAGAGGGCTGAACGGCATTATGGAATACTACTAATGCTCTCTATTGACCTCTGTAGTTTCAATATGCTGAACGTTTCAACTAGTGACAATGACATTAATGGTCAGTTTGAGCTTTGTGTTGGACTCATTAGAGTAGAGTAACGTAAACTAATTTCTCCACTTTCCAACAAAATCAATGACGAGGCCTTCATGATGCCCATCTCTGCATGATTCAAGAAGGCAATGAGCTCCGTCGGGTCTTTTTAAAAATGGAGGGTGGGGAAGCGAAACCTACTGCGTGATAGTGAGAAGGAGAGATGTCGTGTGGGGAAACGGCTTTTTTCACTCGATCTGTCCAACTTATCACCTTATCGCCTCTAAAAATGTAAATAAAACACTATAAAGAGTTTATATAATGTGTCATTACATACCTGTTTGAAGGTTTTTGTCGAATTTGAATTGGATTTTTAGGGCGGTGCTAAAGTGATCTTCAGAAGTAAACAGCGGCTTTTGAGAGTCATGAAAGCTTGCATTGATGATGCAAAAAATGACTAGGTGTCCCCCCTTACCCCCATCCCTGTCCCTTTCTTGTTTTTAAACGGTAAGAGAAGTGCTACACCTGGTGGAAACAGGCTGTAAGACAGAAATAGTTGCTTTATGCGTGCTGTACGTTACGGCATGACACGTCAAGATGTAACGGAGGGTCAGTTTTCTCTACTTTTCTCCAATACTATAGAGCCATCACCATGTCAATCAACGCTTGAATAGAAACGTAGTTCACACCCCAGATTTTGAAGTCAACACAGTCGCTACAGTCCCATTAGTTTTCTTTGTAGCCTCGTTTGAATGTCTCGGTTGCGCACATTTGTAAGGGATGGGGTTAGCGTAAGTTACTGTGCTTTAGATAGCGGACTATGGACAGTGGATGATCATCACACCACAGAGTGTTGAGAGATGACACAGGCCATTTCCCTTCTGGTCTGGTCAAGTTGGTCAGTGTTGAGAGATGACACAGGCCATTTCCCTTCTGGTCTGGTCAAGTTGGTCAGTGTTGAGAGATGACACAGGCCATTTCCCTTCTGGTCTGGTCAAGTTGGTCAGTGTTGAGAGATGACACAGGCCATTTCCCTTCTGGTCTGGTCAAGTTGGTCAGTGTTGAGAGATGACACAGGCCATTTCCCTTCTGGTCTGGTCAAGTTGGTCAGTGTTGAGAGATGACACAGGCCATTTCCCTTCTGGTCTGGTCAAGTTGGTCAGTGTTGAGAGATGACACAGGCCATTTCCCTTCTGGTCTGGTCAAGTTGGTCAGTGTTGAGAGATGACACAGGCCATTTCCCTTCTGGTCTGGTCAAGTTAGTCAGTGTTGAGAGGCCAAGGTGCTGAGATCATGTTCCCTTACCCAGCATGCAGCAGTGCCGAGGACCAGTGACCACTCCTCTCTCTCTCTGGTGCTACTGTAGTGGTGTCAAATCAAATCAAAGTTTATTTGTCACGTGCGTCGAATACAAGTGAAATGCTTACTCACGTGCGCGGAATCCCAGTGAAATGCTTACTTACAGGCTCTAACCAATAGTGCAAAAAAGGTATTAGGTGAACAATAGGTAAGTAAAGAAATAAAACAACTGTAAAAAGACAGGCTATATAGAGTAGCGAGGCTATAAAAATAGCAAGGCTACATACAGACACTGGTTAGTCAGGTTGATTGAGGTAGTATGTACATGTAGATAAGGTTAAAGTGACTATGCATATATGATGACCATAGAGTAGCAGTAGCGTAAAGAGGGGTTGGCGGGTGGTGGGTGGCGGGTGGCAGGACACAATGCAGATAGCCCGGTTAGCCAATGTGCGGGAGAACTGGTTGGTCGGCCCAATTGAGATGGTATGTACATGAATGTATAGTTAAAGTGACTATGCATACTGTATATGATTAACAGAGAGGGGTTGAGGGGGTTGGGGGGGGGGGGGGGCACACAATGCAAATAGTCCGGGTAACCATTGATTACCTGTTCAGGAGTCTTATGGCTTGGGGTTAAAAACTGTTGCGAAGCCTTTTTGTCCTAGACTTGGCACTCTGGTACCACTTGCCATGCGGTAGTAGAGAGAACAGTCTATGACTAGGGTGGCTGGGGTCTTTGACAATTTTTAGTGCCTTCCTCTGACAACGCCTGGTGTAGAGGTCCTGGATGGCAGGCAGCTTTGCCCCAGTGATGTATTGGGCCGTACGCACTACCCTCTGAAGTGCCTTGCGGTCAGAGGCCGAGCAATTGCCGTACCAGGCAGTGATGCAACCAGTCAGGATGATCTCGATGTTGCAGCTGTAGAACCTTTTGAGGATCTCAGGACCCATACCACATCTTTTTAGTTTCCTGAGGGGGAATAGGCTTTGTCGTGCCTTCTTCACAACTGTCTTGGTGTGTTTGGACCATTCTAGTTTGTTGTTGATGTGGACACCAAAGAACTTGAAGCTCTCAACCTGCTCCACTACAGCCCTGTTAATGAGAATGGGGGCGTGCTCGGTCCTCCTTTTCCTGTAGTCCACAATCATCTCCTTAGTCTTGGTTACGTTGAGGGATAGGTTGTTATTCTAGCACCACCCGGCCAGGTCTCTGACCTTCTCCCTATGGGCTGTCTCGTCGCTGTTGGTGATCAGGCCGACCACTGTTGTGTCGTCTGCAAACTTAATGATGGTGTTGGAGTCGTGCCTGGCCATGCAGTCGTGGGTGAACAGGGAGTACAGGAGGGGACTGAGCACGCACCCCTGTGGAGCTCCAGTGTTGAGGATCAGCGTGGCAGATGTTTTGCTACCTACCCTCACCACCTGGGGGCGGCCGGTCAGGAAGTCCAGGATCCAGTTGCAGAGGGAGGTGTTTAGTCCCAGGATCCTTAGCTTAGTGATAAGTTTTGAGGGTACTATGGTGTTGAACGCTGAGCTGTAGTCAATGAATAGCATTCTCACATAAGTGTTCCTTTTGTCCAGGTGGGAAAGGGCAGTGTGGAGTGCAATAGAGATTGCATCATCTGTGGATCTTTTTTGGCGGTATGCAAATTAGAGTGTGTCTAGGGTTTCTGAGATAATGGTGTTGATGTGAGCCATTACCAACCTTTCAAAGCACTTCATGGCTACGGACGTGAGTGCTATGGGTTTGTAGTCATTTATGCAGGTTGCCTTTGTGTTCTTGGGCACAGGGACTATGGTGGTCTGCTTGAAACATGTTGGTATTACAGACTCAATCAGGGACATGTTGAAAATGTCAGTGAAGACACCTGTCAGTTGGTCAGCACATGCCCGGAGCACACGTCCTGGTAATCCGTCTGGCCCCGCAGCCTTATGTATGTTAAGCTGTTTAAAGGTCTTACTCACGTTGGCTACGGAGAGCGTGATCACACAGTCGTCCGGAACAGCTGATGCTCTCATGCATGCCTCAGTGTTGCTTGCCTCGAAGCGAGCATAGCAGTGATTTAGCTCGTCTGGTAGGCTCCTGTCACTGGGCAGCTCGCGGCTGTGCTTCCCTTTGTAGTCTGTAATAGTTTGCAAGCCCTGCCACAGAAGACGAGCATCGGAGCCAGTGTAGTATGATTCAATCTTAGCCCTGTATTGACGCTTTGCCTGTTTGATGGTTCGTCACAGGGCATAGCAGGATTTCTTGTAAGCTTCCCGGTTAGAGTCCCGCACCACCAGTCCCGTCATGTGTCTCCACTACTATTATGTTCTCTTGATACTTCTAATGGAAAATCCTCGGCTTGATTTAAGTGGTTTCCTACTCAGGGAATCTAGGCTACTATATCTGGTGAAAAACTGTCCCGTGTGGCTCAGTTGGTAGAGCATGGCGCTTGCAACGCCAGGGTTGTGGGTTCATTCCCCACGCGGGGACCAGGATGAATATGTATGAACTTTCCAATTTGTAAGTCGCTCTGGATAAGAGCGTCTGCTAAATGACTTAAATGTAAAATGTAAATGTAAAAAGGCACAGATTTTAAGGTACAGTCTCAACTGCCAGGACATACACACTTGTTACCTGAGCCAAATGTGTTCGGCTTTGCAATTACAATGAGCCCTTCAATGACAGATTGAACACTTGTCTTATAATTCATAGTGGCAATACACTGTACACTAGGAACACCTGCTCTTTCCATGAAATAGACGGAGGTAAATAGGTAAATAGGTAAATCCATGTGAAAGCTATGATCCCTTATTGATGTCACCACTTCAATCAGTGTAGATGAAGGGGAGGAGACAGGTTAAAGAAGGATTTCTAAGCCTTGAGACAATTGAGACGTGGATGTGTGTGTGTGCCATTCAGAAGGTGAATGGGCAAGACAAAAGCAAAATAATGAAGTGCCTTTGAACGGGTTATGGTAGTAGGTGCCAAGTGCACCGGTTTGTGTCAAGAACTGCAACTCTGCTGGGTTGTTTACGCTCAACAGTTTCCCGTGTGTATCAAGAATGGCCCAAAGGACATCCAGCCAACTTGACACAACCGTGGGAAGCATTGGAGTCAACATGGACCAGCATCCCTCTGGAATGTTTTCGACTCCTTGTAGAGTCCATGTCCTGACGATTTGAGGCTGTTCTGAGGGCACAAGGTGATGCAACTCAATATTAGGAAGGTGTTCCTAATGTTTTGTCCACTCAATGGAAATGGACTAAGAGGAATTGACCTAACATTTTGAAAAAAAGCCTCCCGAGATAGAGGAATAGGCATTTTATTGTTTAAAAAGCACATCAATAGAGTATTAGTGTGCAATCTAGGCTGCATGGGGCAGAGTGGGGCAGAATGGGGCAGCATGGGGCTGCATGGGGCAGCATGGGGCAGCATGGGGCAGCATGGGGCAGAATGGGGCAGAATGGGGCTGCATGGGGCTGCATGGGGCTGCATGGGGCTGCATGGGGCAGCATGGGGCAGCACAGGACAGCACTGGGCAGCAAGGGACAGCACGGGGCAGCACGGTCAGCACGGGACAGCACGGGGCAGCACGGGGCAGCACTGAGCAGCATGGGACAGCTATGACTGTGGAATGAGACAGAGGTCCTGATCATGTCAAGGTGACTATGTCATTGTGCCATTCCAGAACTCTTTCAGGCAGAACAGCATGACTTATTTATACATATTGTTTCTATATTAAATTGGTTTTACTCCTCCCTGACCACTGTTCAGACTAAATTCCCCCAAGATGCACCAAGATCAGTACAAAGGAAGCTGACAATGGGACTGTGTGTGGAGGGGGGGATTCTTGAAAGTTGTGACAATCCTAGTCCAGCAGGGAAACTGTTTTTAAAAACTGTTGCATTATTTGAGCTTAATAATTACATTTAGGGGAATTTTATAAGGGGAGAGATTTTCCAAATATTTTCAATATTATGTATTTACATGTCGGCTTTATGCCCAGAAATGCTATTGTCTGGAGCAAAGAATCCGCGTTTCAAAGTCTCCAAAAATGTGTTTAAAATTCTAAAAACATACATTCGTTTATATTATCTGAAAAAGGATAGAAGTTTAGTTTATTGCAATAGCCTTCCCTGACTTGAATATTTATCTCAAAACTGTGATTCCTAAGAAATGTGTCTGGAGATTTGGTCAACTCTGTCAGATTTGTCTAAAGTCCTAAATGAATGAGGAATAAGAAGGGTCAGCTATACCACCAGGACCCCTTATTCATGTCCTCATTACAGGTAGTGCAACAAGAACACCCATGGTCTGAAAAGTTCTCTACTTTTGATAGCATTAAACAAACAATATTGAAATTGCCAGGGTCACAACGACAAACTGTCATCTCCATCTACCTAGTGAGAGTGAGATAGGGTATGTCTTTTAGTTCAAATATGTTTATTTAAATTAGGTTTTGGTTATAAAGTAACTGGGGGAAAACTACATTCCAACTTTTATACTGTTCCTCTTAAAATAAAAAAATAAATACAAATCTATATATTTTCATCTAACGTCAACTCCGTCAGATTTCTGAAAGATCTGATATAATGGTTATGCTTTTTATAAGGAAATTTCAAATGAACTTTTTAATAATAAAAAAGAAATGTTGTGTCTGTTTTGATTATTTGTTGTGAATTCCGCCAGTAGCTCGTTTACTCCATCACAGATGGCTAACCCCCCTAAGCTAATTATTTGAACCACTGTTTAAGGTGTCTGACGAAGTTAACATGAATCCAGTTAGTTGCAATTTAAGAAGAAATATAAAATAAATTAGGAGGTTGTTACTTGACATGGTGTGATATTTTGGTCTCCTGCTCGTCGAATATCTCTTTCCAAATCATGGGCATTAATATGAAGTTGGTCCCCCCTTTGCTGCTATAACAGCCTCTACTCTTTTAACCTTTCTGCGCACAGATCCCGATTACGGGATCATTTCCCTAAACAACCGCTGAATTGCAGGGCGCCAAATTCAAAAATATTACAAAAAATATTTATAATCATGCAATCACAAGTGAAATATACCAAAACACAGTTTAGCTTGTTGTTAATCCACCTATCGTGTCAGATTTGGAAAATATGCTCTACAGAGAAAGAAATCCAAGCTTTTGTGAGTGTATCAATTAATGCTACAACAGCTAGCCCCAAATTAGCATGGTCTCGAATGTCAGAAAAGCAATAAAATTAATCGCTTACCTTTGATAATCTTTGGATGTTTGCACTCATGAGACTCCCAGTTACACAATAAATGTTCTTTTTGTTCGATAAATATTACTTTTATAACAAAAAAACGCCATTTGGGTTGCACGTTATGTTGAGAAAACTACAGCCTCGTTCTGGTGCTGAAAGGCAGAAGAAAATTCCCAAACGTATCAGATACAAAAATATTACAAAAAATATTTATAATCATGCAATCACAAGTGAAATATACCAAAACAGTTTAGCTTGTTGTTAATCCACCTATCATGTCAGATTTTGAAAATATGCTTTTGACAGATTGTCCTGTCTTTGAAGAATCCCTGATCTACAGTACAGGAATACAGTGCATCTTTATATTTCCTAACTGCCCATTCATATCAGTGACTACTCCTTGATTACCATTGCTTTCAGAGGCTGATATCCACAGCTGTTTCTGTTCTCCCACCATACATTCCACCATATGTTCAATGACAATCAGGCAGGTTAGTATTGATTTGCCATCAGTCAGGTTATGTAGGTTCCAGCTCTGTATAATAATCCCCGTGTCAGGGAGAAGAATAGGCACTAGATTGATTATGGAGAAATTGATTTTGTTCCTTGGGCCTCGGCGGACATCCACTCTCTGAGCTCATAGCATTAGCTAGTGCACTGAGATGAATCCATCTCAGCATTAACAGCATTAACAGTATAGCTATTGCTGCAATTTAGAGCCGTCAATCAAGCCTTTCTACAACATTAATAAGTTGGTAGATTATATTTTTTTTAGCTTGTTATGAATTGCCTCCGTGCCTTTCTACGCTCTACCTCACTTTCAATAAGAAAGTGCATTAGCCTACAATGTTTCACACGTCCATTGCTTTAGGGCTTTAAGGTCTTGTATCTACTCTGAGTGTGAGAGTATGATAGTTAGTTAACCCAACTTCTCCCTCTTTGTGTGTGATGAACTGAGCCCTGTCTCAGACCCACACGTCTTCACACACACTCTAACCCAACAAATAATCTGCTCCAACTCTGGCCTTCCTGACAGCTCCTCTCCCCGGGCCTATAGCACACCAGTGGAGCTGTCACACACAGTAATTTACTGGTGACAGTCCATTCCCTAGAACAGGCCCCTTTTAGTGTATTAACACACAGTAAGTCCCATAGGGCGGTGCAGAATTGTCCCAGCGTCGTTAGGGTTTGGCCGGGCTAGGCAGTCATTGTAAATAAGAATTTGTTCTTAACTGACTTGCCTAGTTAAATAAGGGTTAAATACATGTTTTTTTAAACACTTCCTACCACACTGAGGCTGGCCGATCCCCCCACCTCACAGCAGTCCTCAGAACACTGATGGAAGAACCAAGAGAAAGCTGTTTATTGGTCAAAGCTATTGATCCGCACATTCCGAGTGATTTATTGAGATGTTTTTTTTGCTGGGGGGGGGGTATGTTGAGTTGTACTCCATGAAAGGCTCTCTTATACTGCATAGTATTCTATGGCTTTTGACTTGATTTATCTGTTTAAGGAGAAGTTTATGGTTGGAAGAGAGAGGTCATATTTCTGTTCATTGATCAATGTAAGGAGCGTTTTCCCAATGAAAGAGACGTAACTCAACCAGCACCCAAAATGATCAATAGCTCCTAACTACGGTAAAAGATGTTCACTTGAGAGCTATAGATATTCTATCTAAAACACTGAGGCGTGTGACTATCTGCTTTCCTTCTAGACACGTGAAGTCAATTGCTTTCCTTCTAACCTGCACTCCACATACATTCTGTATAGGTTTAGCCCAAAGGTAGAGGGCAAAGAGGAGGATATTTTTTTTATACCCAATTAAGCTTGCCACAGGCGATATGTGGTCCCTGGTGCTCCCTGTTGAAACGTGTTCTCCCCTGGTGCCCCCTGTTGAAACGTGTTCTCCCCTGGTGCCCCCTGTTGAAACGTGTTCTCCTCTGGTGCTTCCTGTTGAAACATGTTCTCCCCTTTTCTCCCTGTTGAAACGTGTTCTCCCCTTTTCTCCCTGTTGAAACGTGTTCTCCCCTGGTGCTCCCTGGTGAAACGTGTTCTCATTCTGGTGAAACGTGTTCTCATTCTGGTGAAACGTGTTCTCATTCTGGTGAAACGTCTTCTCATTCTGGTGAAACGTCTTCTCATTCTGGTGAAACGTCTTCTCATTCTGGTGAAACGTCTTCTCATTCTGGTGAAACGTCTTCTCATTCTGGTGAAACGTCTTCTCATTCTGGTGAAACGTGTTCTCATTCTGGTGAAACGTGTTCTCATTCTGGTGAAACGTCTTCTTATTCTGGTGAAACGTCTTCTCATTCTGGTGAAACGTGTTCTCATTCTGGTGAAATGTCTTCTCATTCTGGCAAAACGTGTTCTCATTCTGGTGAAACGTGTTCTCATTCTGGTGAAACGTGTTCTCATTCTGGTGAAACGTCTTCTCATTCTGGTGAAACGTCTTCTCATTCTGGTGAAACGTCTTCTCATTCTGGTGAAACGTCTTCTCATTCTGGTGAAACGTCTTTTCATTCTGGTGAAACGTCTTCTCATTCTGGTGAAACGTCTTCTCATTCTGGTGAAACGTCTTCTCATTCTGGTGAAACGTCTTCTCATTCTGGTGCCCCATTAGAGTACTTAAACGGTTTTGGAAGCAGGCATCCTGACCCAGAGAAAGGGAGAAGCACTCTGTCTCTCCACACCCAAATAGACAGCGGAGAGAGAGAGATAGCAAGAGAAAGAGAGAGAGATAGAGAGTTAAGAGGGCGTGCTTTGTTTATTTTGGCCGAGGGAGACAATGTTTGGAACAGAACAATAGATGAAGGTGAAGGATATCAGAAGTAAAACAGAAAAGATGGAGTCAACTCAACACCAGCTATTGCTACCGTTTTAGAAAAGTTTCGATTAGCATATTTCCTGTTCTGGTCATCCACATAGCTGCATGAAGATTTTAGGAAACTTGAACCCTGCAGTAGTAAATCAGTAGAGTCCTCAACATTGAGCGACCCATCCTCAGCCATAAAAAAATGATATCATGAAAAATACCACAGTGTAGTTTCCTTCATGCTTACGCAGCAGTGATTCTGCATCACTCAGAACGTTACGATCCCCAGTCCTCCCACCCATCTGGGATAGCCTGGCCCTGTTCTGGAAGCACACAGAGTCAGTGCTACTGCTTCCCTAGCCCATCTGTCCAGCTGGCTGCTGTGTGCACACACATGCTCATGCTCATGCACACACACACACACACACACGCACGCACACACACACACACACACACACACACACACACACACACACACACACACACACACACACACACACACATATGAGGTGTGCTTGTCTTTGTGTTTATCACAGTGAGGTCATCACACCAACAGAAGTCCCCAGACCAGTCATTAGACACACATGGCCTTTTTGTTCAGCTTAATCTTCTGTTGAGTCTTAATCCACTGTATCACTATAAGACACCAAACTGCCCTGAGATCTATCTGATTTCTGTGTTTGTATTGAAGTCCTAAATGTCACATGCTCATTCCCCTTCAAGGAATTAGAAACGTTTCATTCTATCCAGTTACCTTTTCAGACTGAAATGAAGTCTGGTGCTAAATGTCAAGTTGAGATGAGTAGCTATCAGAATTATAATTTGCCTTGTTGCATTCTTGTCTCAATTAATTTTTCTTCCTGTGTAAACTTGATTCTGGCCCTCTAAGTGATGAATGCTCAGGGGGGCTTAGAGCGAACACACCACACTCATCCTTTTAATTTGAAGACAAGCTGTAATTTATGGGGACACACACACACAGGCTCCATCTCCAATAGGTTGTAGTCGTGGCTAGGAGACATCGATCTAATTACAGGCTCCATCTCCGATAGGCTGTAGTCGTGGCTAGGAGACATCTATCTAATTACAGGCTACATCTTTAACAGGTTGTAGTCATGGCTAGGAGACATCTATCTAATTACAGGCTCCATCTTTAATAGGCTGTAGTCGTGGCTAGAAGACATCTATCTAATTACAGGCTCCATCTCCGATAGGCTGTAGTCGTGGCTAGGAGACATCTATCTAATTACAGGCTCCATCTTTAACATGCTGTAGTCGTGGCTAGGATACATCTATCTAATTACAGGCTCCATCTCCGATAGGCTGTAGTCGTGGCTAGGAGACATCTATCTATTTACAGGCTCCATCTTTAACAGGCTGTAGTCATGGCTAGGAGACATCTATCTAATTACAGGCTCCATCTCCGATAGGCTGTAGTCGTGGCTAGTAGACATCTATCTAATTACAGGCTCCATCTCCGATAGGCTGTAGTCGTGGCTAGGAGACATCTATCTAATTACAGGCTCCATCTCTAACAGGCTGTAGTCGTGGCTAGGAGACATCTATCTAATTACAGGCTCCATCTTTAACAGGCTGTAGTCGTGGCTAGGAGACATCTATCTAATTACAGGCTCCATCTTTAATAGGCTGTAGTCGTGGCTAGGAGACATCTATCTAATTACAGGCTCCATCTCCGATAGGCTGTAGTCGTGGCTAGGAGACATCTATCTAATTACAGGCTCCATCTCTAATAGGCTGTAGTCGTGGCTAGGATACATCTATCTAATTACAGGTGAGTGGGATTCCATCACGTGGTATATATCCATTGACAGTCATATAATAAGGATATACAGTATCCTTGACAATAGACATGTCCATGTACCCTCATGTATACCATGATGCATGCACTGTAGATTGATCCATACGTTTGGTTCTTGAAATTGACACTGAGTTAAGCGTTTTAGATTGGTGGGTCCAATGGATCCCAGCAGAAAATCCTGGTGTTACAGTGATGGATATAATTATGACAGGCAACAGAGCAGTCCTCTTACTGTAGTGTAGACTGTGAGAAGTCATATTAAAATCACCTTCACTTTGTCATGTTGGATCTATAGTCTTTCATGGATCTTTGTTGGATATGTGGTCATTGCATCAGTCAAAATCGAAAAGACATTTCCAAACCATGCTTAATGCAAGTGTCTGTGATTGAGTCACTCTCTCCACAAAGAGAGGAGAGTAATTGGTAGCTTGGCCTGATGTAGTAGAGGCCACTCACAGTTAACCAGCTAAATGAATAGGTATAGCAAAGGCTGGTGTCACTGGCTGGAACCCTAGAACTGGCTGGAACTGTAGAACTGGCTGGAACGGTAGAACTGTATAACGGGGTGTAACTGTAGAACTGTCTGGAACTGTAGAACTGTAAAACTGGCTGTAACTGTGGAACTGACTGTAACTGTAGAACTGGCTGGAACTGTAGAACTGTAGAACTGGCTGTAACTGTAGAACTGTCTGGAACTGTAGAACTGTAGAACTGTCTGAAACTGTAGAACTGGCTGGAACTGTAGAACTGTAAAACTGTCTGGAACTGTAGAACTGTCTGGAACTGTAGAACTGGCTGAAACTGTAGAACTGTAGAACTGGTTGTAACTGTAGAACTGTCTGGAACTGTAGAACTGTCTGGAACTGTAGAACTGGCTGTAACTGTTGAACTGTAGAACTGTCTGGAACTGTAGAACTGTAAAACTGGCTGGAACTGTAGAACGGTCTGGAACTGTAGAACTGTAGAACTGTCTGTAGCTGTAGAACTGTCTGGAACTGTGGAACTGTAGAACTGTCTGGAACTGTAAAACTGTCTGTAACTGTTGAACTGGGTGTAACTGTAGAACTGTCTGGAACTGTAGAACTGGCTGGAAATGTAGAACTGGCTGTAACTGTAGAACTGGGTAGAACTGTGGAAATGGCTGTAACTGTAGACCTGGGTAGAACTATAGAACTGTCTGTAACTGTAGACCTGGGTAGAACTATAGAACTGGCTGGAACTGTAGAACTGGCTGGAAATGTAGAACTGGCTGTAACTGTAGAACTGGGTAGAACTGTGGAAATGGCTGTAACTGTAGAACTGCCTGTAACTGTTGAACTGGCTGTAACTGTAGAACT
>NC_092107.1:34247049-34373828 GCF_045679555.1 Salvelinus alpinus
AGACTCCGTCGATAACATCGACGAGATAACCACTTCTTTCACCGGCTTCATTAGAAAATGCATCGGCGAACCTTATCCCAACAGTGGAGGTTCGCTGCTTCCCCAATGAAAAGCCCTGGATTAACACATAGGTTGGCAATAAGATAAAGGACAGGGCTATGGCACATAGTAAACAACCCTTAGGCTACGGCTGAAGACAGGAACAAGAGCAAGAAGTCCCTCTACGACCTCCGCAAAGTCATCAGACAAGCAAAAGGACAATAGAGGAATATGGTAGAATCATAGTACACAGGCTCCGAGGCCTGTGAATGTTTACCTTTAAGTGGCTCATTTTCTGACCAAGGTCACATTCTGTGCTGAAGAAGATGATTCTGGAGAGAACATGAATCAGAGGAAGTAAAGGTCTTTCTGTCTACACTCTACAAACCTCCATCCATTAGATCAAGGCATAAAGAATGTAGGACTGTAGCTCACAGTGCTCTCAGCCTCAGGTAAGGAATAGCTGCTGGAGGTACAGTACATGCTGTCTGCAGTCAACTGAAGCATCTCTCTACCCTGAGGGTATAACGAGAGTGTAGCTTGTGAGTATACACTGAGTATACCAAAAGTTGAGTATACCATACCTAATATATTGAGTTGACCTCAGAACAGCCTACATTTTTTTCCGGGCATGGACTCTACAAGGTGTCGAAAGCGTTCCACAGGGATGCTGGCCCATGTCAACTCCAATGCTTCCCACAGTTGTGTCAAGTTGGCTGGATGTCCTTTGGGTAGTGGACCTTTCTTGATACACACGCGAAACTGTTGAGCGTGAAAACTCCAGCAGCGTTGCAGTTCTTGACACAAACCGATGCGCCTTGCACCTACTACCATACCCCGTTCAAAGTCACTTAAATCTTTTGTCTTGCACATTCAACCTCTGAATGGCACACCTATGTCTCAAATGTCTCAAGGCTTAAAAAGCCTTTTTTAACCTGTCTCCTCCCCTTCATCTACACCAGTGGTCACCAACTGGTCCATCTTCAAGGCATTACTAGTTGATCGCCAAACAGTTCTGTAGAAAAGCCAACGATAAAGGACAGAGTTGTCTTTGATAAAGGCTTGCGCTTCTTTTTATTTTTTGTTTGTGTTGCGTTGTTGGCGGTAGGTGCACTTGATTCAGAAGCCCTGCTCCACCTACGTCCACTCGCACTGCAGCTGCAATGAATGAGTAGCCAAGTGCATCAACAGCCCTGTGTTGTTATTATAATTAGCAGCTCATCATGTCCATTTTAATGTTGAGGAATATTTAACTTTCTCTGGTCTTAGGAACAACATGAATTTGTGGTGCGACTTCAGTTTCGCCATCAGGTGGAAGACTCTGGTCAGTCTCACCGAAGGAAAGGAAGGAGAGAGCAGGGACCGTGAGAGGCAGACCCTCTGCTCTCTCCCTCCGCTGAGACTAATGCTGTGTTCAAAATCACTTGGAACTGGGAAATCTCCCACCTCCAACTTCAGTGTATTCAATACAACTGGGAACTGAAAAAACCTAGATCCGACTGGGAAAAATAGTTTTGACCGGTCATCCAACTCGGAATTGTAAGTAAGAAATTCAGGCATCTTTCTAGAGCGCCAACATTCCGACCCGTAGATCACTTGTTGTTTTCCTCATCAGATGCAGACACCATCAGTCAAGTAAAACAAAAAAACAAATTATTAGCAAATTATTTAAATTTATGCTAAGCTGTTCCTCACAAGTGGTACAACAGCTGATCTATTTTGTTATCAAAGCTCGAGTTCTGAAATATAATATGGTCTGAGAAGAACAATATTGGCAGGCCAGGTATATAGACAATATGCTGTGATACTGTATTAGACCTACTGAACAAACCTAGTTTTTATTAGGTTCATGTTACATTTTTTAAGTCATGTTTAAAACAAATTCTGAGTGGTAGATGTCGGGTTGCTTTTTGACTGAGAAAAGATTGCTGACCATTTATCTCAGCTGGTTGAAGTGGATTTAACAAGTGACATCAATAAGGAATCATAGCTTTCACCTGGATTCACCTGGTCTATGTCATGGAAAGAGCAGGTGTTCTTAATGTTTTGTACACTCAGTGTATACAGTATCTATGCCGGTCTAGGAAATCACTACATGTGTTCTCTATCTAGTAGCACTTAGCTGGTCAGTGTCGCCATTTTTATTTATTTTTTCTTAGCAACCTGGCGGTCAACCTTCCTAAGTATTCAGCTGAACGTCCAACTATTTTCTTTTCTGTTCAACAATGCAGGAAAGCAACCAAAATGGGGCGATAAGGGGAATAAAAGTCATACAAATCAAACCAGCACATCTAACAGCATTATAGATCCTGCAACAGTGGAATTGCTTTTCTGCAAGTGTGTAGCATGCAGGGTAATGTACCATACATCACTGGCAAATGGCCTTAAACATGGCATTTGATATACATTCAAGTACGCTGTATTCTCCCCCAGACAGGAGCCAGCACAGCGTTTAACAGGGGAGGGGATTATGAAGATGGCTATAGAACCTATTCGTGTGTGGTGACTTTCAATGTCACTATCATATTGCAGTCAGTAGCTTAGTGGGCTATTACAGTTTGACAGGCTTTGACCTCAACATATCATCTTCAATATGAAGTGTAAGCACCACCGTGAAGGGTAGTTTAGATATGCAATGTCTTTTTGTTATTTGTGAGTGTCCGGCTTGATTTATTCTCTTTTTAAGACATACCTGGAGAAAAAAATACATGTTCAGGATGAGAATTCTCTCTTGGCTGTAAATTACCTCTGTCAATCTACAGTATCTTCTGTTTGTGGGTGCAACCTGGCTGTTTGCAGAGGCTGAAAGAAGTGTGTTTTGTGTACCTACACATCTATCAAACTCATACACTCACTCATACACTCACACACACACACACACACACACACACACACACACACACACACACACACACACACACACACACACACACACACACACACACACACACACACACACACACACACACACACACACACACACACACACACACACACACACACACACACACACACACACACACACACACACACACACAGTCCCCATCTCCCACCATACCCCTCATGCCGACAGAGTTCCCTGAGCATTAAAACAGATTCTTTCTCATTGAGATGGGGGCCAATGGCTGTGAAGTCCCTCCCTCTCTCTCCGAGGAGAGGCTGAGATAGAGTAGGAGGAAGTATGTCACTACCACCAGGGGAATGGGGCGGGGCAGCACAACAGCACAACTAAACTAAGATTAATCTCCACCACTTCCTGGACCTAACCCGTTTATTAATAAACCATATCCGTGAAGGAAGGACTATAAAGTGTTCTTTACTTTCATAACATTGTTCATAACCTGAACACAATGACTTTAGGATGTAATTATCTTCCTAAAAGGAATAACGGTGATATTGCCTGTGCTTTAACAAACACACTGTCTCCTCTGACAGTACATGTGCCCAGACCCAAATAGAGCATGTTCAGAGGTTTCTGTGTGTTTTCTGACACTGTTCAACCAGAGTGGCGCTAAAGCATCGATGCAGTGTCCCACAGTGACATTAAACTTGGAGAATCTTATTGTGTCAAGCAATAAGACATCTCTCTTGACACAAGGCATTATTGAAAAAATCTGGGGGGGGGGTCTCTTTATTGAAAGAGTATCAATTTCAAGACAAAGTCAAGATGGCAGCTGCACAGGATCCATATTTAATAGTGGCAAACGCAGCAAACACTATTGAGGAAAATCAATACGGCTTCCACATCTGGTCATATATCAGCTCTCTGTAAACTACTGCCTTCATCTGTTCCTATGAAAGGGGACTAGTACAGCCAACAGGGTTGTAAACAGTGGTGTACACGACAATGATTTCTTCATGACTTGAGGACAAAACTGCCCTTATAATTTACAATGTGGCTGTGTGAGGCTACTGTACAGACTTAATCAATGGATGTGAATAGCAATAACAAGAGAAGGAGAAGAGAGAAAAATGAAATATGGTAGAGCTGATGTTATGGTGCAGTGCGGGTGATGATGTGGTCTCAGCGTGTGTATGAATGTCATCTCTATGCCACTGCGTCTCGCGGTAATGACATCAGAGGGGGAGTTAAGGCAGGGTCGGGGATGGGGGGGTGACGGTCTCCTCTGATAACCCAGTGAAGTGCCAAGCAGCTTGCTCAGCAGGTGGGAGTCAACTGCAGTCAGATGGGGTAGAGCAGACGGCTGTGGCTTCTGATGAAAGGGTTCCAAAAGGGTTCTTTGGCTGTCCCCATAGGAGAACCATTTTTGGTTCAAGGTAGAACTAGTTTGGGATCCATGTAGAACCCTCTGTGGAAACATGGAACTATAAAAGGTTCAGCCTTGAACCAAAAGGTTTCTACCTGGAACCAAAAAGGGTTCTTCAAAGGGTTCCCCTACAGGTACTTTTTTCATCTTCTAAGAGTGTAGGTAACAGATCCTCTCTATATCCCACAACACCTCAACTACTGTGACAGATCCTCTCTATACCCCACAACACCTCAACTACTGTGACAGATCCTCTCTATACCCCACAACACCTCAACTACTGTGACAGATCCTCTCTATACCCCATAACACCTCAACTACTGTGACAGATTCTCTCTATACCCCATAACACCTCAACTACTGTGACAGATTCTCTCTATACCCCATAACACCTCAACTACTGTGACAGATCCTCTCTATACCCCATAACACCTCAACTACTGTGACAGATTCTCTCTATACCCCATAACACCTCAACTACTGTGACAGATCCTCTCTATACCCCATAACACCTCAACTACTGTGACAGATCCTCTCTATACCCCATAACACCTCAACTACTGTGACAGATTCTCTCTATACCCCATAACACCTCAACTACTGTGACAGATCCTCTCTCCGCAGACTCAAGCTTTGAATTGTGTCTGTATTGTGAATTTCAGTGCCGTGTGTTGCCGTGTGTGCGTGTTCGTGTGTGCGTGTGACTGCCGGCCTGTGTGTGTTGTGTGTGTATAGTAGACAGTGCTTACAATACATATTTGGCTTGCTTGAGGATGTCTGTATATGTTACCTCCACACACAGATTGACCTCTGCAAACAGAACAACTACAAAATGAGTAGAATGTAGATGAGAAAGAACCCAGATGACCTGTTAGCATTCATGTGCCCTCCTCCGTCCTCCCTTTATTCATACCTATCATCAGCCTTTATTCATACCTATCATCAGCCTTTATTCATACCTATCCTCAGCCTTTATTCATACCTATCCTCAGCCTTTATTCATACCTATCCTCAGCCTTTATTCATACCTGTCATCAGCCTTTATTCATACCTATCCTCAGCCTTTATTCATATCTGTCATCCGCCTTTATTCATACCTATCATCAGCCTTTATTCATACCTATCCTCAGCCTTTATTCATACCTATCATCAGCCTTTATTCATACCTATCCTCAGCCTTTATTCATACCTATCCTCAGCCTTTATTCATACCTATCCTCAGCCTTTATTCATACCTGTCATCAGCCTTTATTCATACCTATCATCAGCCTTTATTCATACCTATCCTCAGCCTTTATTCATACATATCATCAGCCTTTATTCATACCTGTCATCAGCCTTTATTCATACCTATCCTCAGCCTTTATTCATACCTGTCATCAGCCTTTATTCATACCTATCATCAGCCTTTATTCATACATATCCTCAGCCTTTATTCATACCTGTCATCAGCCTTTATTCATACCTATCATCAGCCTTTATTCATACCTGTCATCAGCCTTTATTCATACCTATCCTCAGCCTTTATTCATACCTGTCATCAGCCTTTATTCATACCTATCATCAGCCTTTATTCATACCTATCCTCAGCCTTTGTTCATACCTATCATCTGTCTTTATTCATACCTATCCTCAGCCTTTATTCATACCTATCCTCAGCCTTTATTCATACCTATCCTCAGCCTTTATTCAAACCTGTCCTCCCTTTATTCATACCTATCCTCAGCCTTTATTCATACCTATCCTCAGCCTTTATTCAAACCTGTCCTCAGCCTTTATTCATACCTATCATCAGTCTTTATTCATACATATCCTCAGCCTTTATTCATACCTATCCTCAGCCTTTATTCAAACCTGTCCTCAGCCTTTATTCATACCTATGCTCAGCCTTTATTCATACCTGTCCTCAGCCTTTATTCATACCTATCATCAGCCTTTATTCATACCTATCCTCAGCCTTTATTCATACCTATCCTCAGCCTTTATTCATACCTATCCTCCGCCTTTATTCATACCTATCCTCAGCCTTTGTTCATACCTATCCTCAGCCTTTATTCATACCTATCCTCAGCCTTTATTCATACATATCCTTAGCCTTTGTTCATACCTATCCTCAGCCTTTGTTCATACCTATCCTCAGCCTTTATTCATACCAATCCTCAGCCTTTATTCAGAGCCTCCTGTGATATCTGATGTAAGTCGTCCTGTAGTGGTGGGGGGGGGGGGGTTCTGTGTCATTCTGTACAGACTGTAGCAGCAGAGGATACATTGAGATGGAGATGATTTACTCGTGAAGTCTTTCAGAAATGTATAAAAATGTGCCTCTGATGCGTGCTGTCATGCAGCAAAGCATGCTGGTTGAATGTTAATCCCCCCACCAAACACCCACCAACCAAAACCATCAGTCTGGTCTGCGAATACCCTCCCCAGCCCCACCTTTCCCCTCATCCTCCACCGCCCTGGCACACACTCATTGGTATGCACTGAAATTCAATCAGATCCTTAATTACATCTTAACATGGGTTTCTACCAGCAGTCTTAATTCCCCTGCTTCTGATTAAAAAATGAAATTGAACAGTGGATTACATACAGCTATATGAGAAGACATAAGAGGAGACTGACTGGCATGTCTTCGGTACCTGTCTGGTCAGCCAGTGCCTCGTCTGTCTCTCTCTCTGTCTGTCTCTGTCTCTGTCTCTCTCACTGTCCCTCCCTCCCTCCCTCCCTCCCTCCCTCCCTCCCTCCCTCCCTCCCTCCCTCCCTCCCTCCCTCCCTCTCCCCGTAGTCCTTCAAATAAGGCAGGGAAAGAGCATGCTGCTGCTGGGCTCTCCGCTCACAGCAGGCTGGCCCAATTATGGGAGAGGATAATGAGTACCTTTTCTCCTGGGTTTAGGTGTGAGGATAATTAGTACCTTTTCTTCTAGGTTTAGGTTTTAGGATAATTAGTACCTTTTCTCATGGGTTTAGGTGTGAGGATAATGAGTACCTTTTCTCCTGGGTTTAGGTGTGAGGATAATGAGTACCTTTTCTCCTGGGTTTAGGTGTGAGGATAATTAGTACCTTTTCTCCTGGGTTTAGGTGTGAGGATAATTAGTACCTTTTCTCCTGGGTTTAGGTGTGAGGATAATTAGTACCTTTTCTCCTGGGTTTAGGTGTGAGAATAATTAGTACCTTTTCTCCTGGGTTTAGGTGTGAGAATAATTAGTACCTTTTCTCCTGGGTTTAGGAGGGAGGATAATTAGTACCTTTTCTCCTGGGTTTAGGAGGGAGGATAATGAGTACCTTTTCTCCTGGGTTTAGGTGTGAGGATAATTAATACCTTTTCTCCTGGGTTTAGGAGGGGTTGTTTCTGTTACAGATACTGACTTGGATAGGTATTATGACAGACCTTCTTCAAATGTCTTGATTTAACAGACATGTGAACAGCCAGTCTTGATTTAACAGACATGTAAACAGCCAGTCTTGATTTAACAGACATGTAAACAGCCAGTCTTGATTTAACAGACATGTGAACAGCCAGTCTTGATTTAACAGACATGTAAACAGCCAGTCTTGATTTAACAGACATGTGAACAGCCAGTCTTGATTTAACAGACATGTAAACAGCCAGTCTTGATTTAACAGACATGTGAACAGCCGGTCTTGATTTAACAGACATGTAAACAGCCAGTCTTGATTTAACAGACATGTAAACAGCCGGTCTTGATTTAACAGACATGTAAACAGACAGTCTTGATTTAACAGACATGTAAACAGCCAGTCTTGATTTAACAGACATGTAAACAGCCAGTCTTGTTTTAACAGACATGTAAACAGCCGGTCTTGATTTAACAGACATGTGAACAGCCAGTCTTGATTTAACAGACATGTAAACAGCCAGTCTTGATTTAACAGACATGTAAACAGCCAGTCTTGATTTAACAGACATGTAAACAGCCAGTCTTGATTTAACAGACATGTAAACAGCCAGTCTTGATTTAACAGACATGTGAACAGCCGGTCTTGATTTAACAGACATGTAAACAGCCAGTCTTGATTTAACAGACATGTAAACAGCCAGTCTTGATTTAACAGACATGTGAACAGCCGGTCTTGATTTAACAGACATGTAAACAGCCGGTCTTGATTTAACAGACATGTAAACAGCCAGTCTTGATTTAACAGACATGTAAACAGCCAGTCTTGATTTAACAGACATGTGAACAGCCGGTCTTGATTTAACAGACATGTAAACAGCCAGTCTTGATTTAACAGACATGTAAACAGCCGGTCTTGATTTAACAGACATGTAAACAGCCAGTCTTGATTTAACAGACATGTAAACAGCCAGTCTTGATTTAACAGACATGTGAACAGCCAGTCTTGATTTAACAGACATGTAAACAGCCAGTCTTGATTTAACAGACATGTGAACAGCCGGTCTTGATTTAACAGACATGTAAACAGCCAGTCTTGATTTAACAGACATGTGAACAGCCAGTCTTGATTTAACAGACATGTAAACAGCCGGTCTTGATTTAACAGACATGTAAACAGCCAGTCTTGATTTAACAGACATGTGAATAGCCAGTCTTGATTTAACAGACATGTAAACAGCCAGTCTTGATTTAACAGACATGTAAACAGCCGGTCTTGATTTAACAGACATGTAAACAGCCAGTCTTGATTTAACAGACATGTGAACAGCCGGTCTTGATTTAACAGAGCAGAGGGTCAAACATATGGCCCCCAATCTGGCCCGTGGGTCGTAAAAAAAGAATATTTAAAGAAATTAACTGTGTAGAAAGGATAACAGACCTGTATTCATACAGTTTCCAGAGTGTCCAGCTCTCTAATTATCACTAGACAGTCAGGGAACATCGGAAATCCAAAAAACGTTGAAGACCGAATGCGGCCCCCTGGGCAAAATGAGTTTGACACCCCTGGTCTAGAGTAATTGTGAGTGTTTGTGTGGCCATTAAAGAATTTGTATCCATAGTGCATATTTCTTGTTGGACGCTTGACCCAGTTGACTCTCTGTGTTTCCCATCATCTTTCCCTGTCTCCTGTCCCTGTTAACCTCAGCAGCCTCACCTCATGGTGTCCCTGTATGGTGTCAGATGAATAGCCTGCAGAAGAAGAGGGGATAGGATGCTCCAGGCTGATGTCTAATGGGGCCAAGGAAGCCCACTACCCAAGCTGCCTGTAACCAGGCTGTGGAGGACAATGGGTCCATTAATCACAGAGCTACCATCATCAGTATGATTATTCTCCTCGTGTAGCTGGCCAACTCCTGACTGCTGCGGATGAATTATGACATCATCCCCATTCTTCTTTTTCTTCTCCTGTTAAGAATAACTTGCAGCCAGTTTGCTTTTCAACTTAATCTGTTGGTCTGCTGAAGCTGAACTAAGTCTTTCCTGATGGAAGGTCTTGTTCTCCATTGGGTTGTTTATTTTAGGCAATTAAAAGTGATTCTACTGACACTTTGTGTGCATCAGAGAGCTTAAAGCCTTATTAATACACAGGTATAGAGAGATCGAGTGGGAGAACCGGAGGTATTAACATGATGCATTCTGGTGCCTATTTATTATGTATTCAAGTGTATTTAGTCTGACCAATTAGCTGGCGCTTCCACAAAGCAGACGTTTTGCTATCAATTTGGGAACAAAACTGCATCAATCATTAACATTTTGTTTCTGATGAAAGACGCCTGTAATTAATCCCCATGGAACTGCTTGACGGGGTTTTCAAGCAGTCTACTGCATGGCCAGTCTGATGTGTAGTAGCCTACATGTACACAGATAACTGCCAAAATAAAGGAAACACCAGCATAAAGCGTCTTAATAATAGGGCGTTGAGCCACGAGCTGCCAAATCCATCAGAACAGCTTCAATGCATCTTGGCATAGATTCTATAAGTGTCTGGACCTCTATTGGAGGGATGTGACACCGTTCTTCCATGACAAATTCCATCAGTTGGTGTTTTGTGGATGGTGGTGGAAAACACTGTCTCAGTCACCGCTCCAGAATCTCCCATAAGTGTTCAATTGGGTTGAGATCTGGTGACTGAGACACACACCGTTTAAACCCCCTATGCTCCTTTGAGAGCCCTCTTTCAAAGTCACTGAGATCTCTTCTTCTAGCCATGGTAGCCAAAATAATGGACGACTGGGTATTTTTATACATGACCCTAAACATGATGGGATATTAATTCTTCAGGAACTACATCTGTGTGGAAGCATCTGCTTTCAATATACTTTGTATCCCTCATTTACTCAAGTGTTTCCTTTATTTTGGCAGTTACCTGTAGCCCTCAGCTTTCTGGGAATGTGAGACTCTACTGCCATCTCTTGGTACATGAGGATACATCACCTGCTCGCACTGTGGTAACCATAGTAAAAAAGATTTAGAACTAACCCAAGATATACCACAACCTGTCATTTCCAATGGGAGCAAATGAAGCATAGTGGGCAGAACAAGCAAGGAGGTGGGCAGAGTCATGCACTAGCTAGTGAGATCCTATTGGCGCACTCTAGCATGTATTTGCATATTTCTGTTTGGTAACGCCTACTCTGTGAAGTGCACGTGTGCAATAACTCCATTTGCCATTGCACTCCTTCTAAACAACACAATTTTGTGAAACTTTGGCAAAGGGTAAACTCTACAAAACGTATTCCACTCTGCTCGTAACAGATGTTAGTTTTGCGAACAGAAAACTATTGAAATCAAATGTTTCATTGATGAGAAAATGTGCAGAATGTCAGCCAAAATCAATCTCCCTCCAATCTCACTCCACTGGGCTTCCTCTCATCACCATATTTGGTGGTGGAAATGCCAACCGGAAGCTTCAGATTTACACATTCGGTGAAACATCTGGCTCATTGTTCTATTTGTGACAGTAGTCTGTCATTTCCTTTAGATCAGATTCTGGTTAGAGGGCGCCATCTCTTGGCTCAGTTTAGCACTGCTTATGTACACCAGCACTACTTCTCCAGCTATGGTAGAAATCAATGGGAGAACTCTGTACCAATGCAATAGTTGGTCAAACATTGTCCTGGTTTCACCATAGTTTACTGTTGAAGAATTCCTCTAAACTATTCAGACTCTCTTTGTCTTTCTATCTCTCTCTCTGTCACACACACACAAACACACACACACACACACACACACACACACACACACACACACACACACACACACACACACACACACACACACACACACACACACACACACACACACACACACACACACACACACACACACACACACACACACACACACACACACACACACACACACACACGGGGGGCCCAATTCAGTAGTCTTTTCATATCAAAGTAAAAGTGTAAAAGTTGCAGACCAGCGGGCATGCTGGGCATGCTATGTAACATTTTGAGATTTCAGTGTTTTGTCTTCTCTTCTTCTCTCAAGAGGAGGGAAGTCTCTAAAAAGCAGCTCAAAGCGTTCAAAGGCCAGAATCACTCACACAGAATCACTCACACAGAATCACTCACACACAGCTGGCAGATAACAGGAAAAATAGAACATTGACAATTTGTCTCCTTAAGTTTGACAGTAGGAAGGAAACATTACATGCAAACAAACTGGAACTCTTGATTTATTTTTAACTGAAACATTTTTCTTATTTAGTGTTAGTTGTTCTCAAGATGTTTTTGTCCTTGATTTTTAGACTTTTAAAAGCAATTTACGTGCTGACTTGGCAGTGTTGATGACACTATGAATCAGGGCAGTAATGGAGTGCTGTTTGCTTTCTCTCTTTCTCTCACACTCACACTCACACTCACACACTCTCTCTCTCTCTCTCTCTCTCTCTCTCTCTCTCTCTCTCTCTCTCTCTCTCTCTCTCTCTCTCTCTCTCTCTCTCTCTCTCTGTGTCTCTCTCTCTGTGTCTCTCTCTCTGTGTCTCTCTCTCTGTGTCTCTCTCTCTCTCTCTCTCTCTGTGTCTCTCTCTCTGTGTCTCTCTCTCTCTCTCTGTGTCTCTCTCTCTCTCTCTCTCTCTCGTCGGAGTGCATGCTGGGAGTGAGTCGTCAAGCAGGAGTGATTGTGAGAGCGAATGTAATTTCTTTTCACTCTATTGGGTTTGGTATGTATATATATATATATATTGATTAGTTTAGTTGTTTTAAGGGTATATTGTTTAACTATCATTAAGCACGTATAAGGGTGGTGGGATCGTTGAGGTTGTTTGTTTGTTTTTTCGCGAGGGCACAACCAGCGGGTGGGGCTGGTTGAAATGGCCACTCGCGGAAGTGTAGAGTTTGAAAAACTTAGTAGGAGGAATGGAGTAAAGATTCCAGCGTCGGCCGGGTGTTCAGTAGAAGAATGTAGCCTGGCTGTAGGTGCTATCATTGGGTATGATAGCATCAAATCAGCCTCAAGGATGAATAGCGCTGTAGTGATCTTCTTAGATTCTATTGAAAAGGTGAATAAAATAGTCGAGACGGGTGTTGTGTTGCGGGAGACACAGACGCAGGTATTTCCGCTTATGAATCCGGCGAAAAAAGTGATACTTTCTAACGTACCACCTTTTGTTAGAGATGAAGTGTTGGAACGAGAGTTATCTCGTCATGGTCAAATCGTATCTACAATAAAGAAAGTTCTTTTTGGATGCAAATCTCCGTTGCTGAAACATGTCGTGTCTCATAGGAGACAAGTGCATATGATTTTAAAAAAGGACGTAGATGAACTGAATTTAGCGTTCAGTTTTAAGATTGATGGATTTGATTATGTATTTTACGCTTCGACTGAATCAATGAAATGCTTTGGATGTGGAAAAGAGGGGCATTTGGTGCGCAGTTGTCCCGAGAATGAGCGCGCTGAGACCGGTAGTGGGTATAGTGCTGGTGCAAATAACGCACCACCGCGAAGGGATGAAAATGCTAAGGGTGCAGGCGAAGGGAGAAGGTGGGCAGATGTGGTTGGAAAAGTAGGAGAAGAAGGCATTGTGGATAAGGTGGAAATTGTGGTAGATCAGAACAAAGAGGGAGGGGAAACAGGTGGTGAGATTGCGACTGCCGTCGCTGAGGTGGTGCTGGAAAATGAAATTGGAGGGCAAGAGGAGATTGAAATAACGGAAAAAGAAGCAGATGTTTTCAAAATACCTAGGAGTAAAAGGAAGAACGTAAGGGGGGGTGAAGGGTCTAGTTCTAAGAGAAAGGTAGAGAGTGATAAATCAGTTGAAGATGAACAAGTGGTAGAGATGGTGGAGTTTTCTTCTGGGGAGGATAGCGAGAGTGAGTCTTCTGACGCGTCACAACAATGTAGCGAGACAAATGGGATAGAAGGGAGATATGGAATTGAGAAGATACGTCAATTTCTGAAGTTGACAAAAGGGAAGAAATATATGCAGGATTACAATGTAACTGATTTTTTCCCTGAAAGTGAATTGTTTATTGAATCAGCAAAGTTTCTGATGTCAAAAATTACAGGAGGAGGGTTGAAAAGCCCTGAAATTGCTAGACTCAAGAAAGTGGTCACGAGAGTGATAAGTGATGTAAATTCGAAAGAAAATGAAAGAGTTCAGTTGCAGTTTTAACTCTGTAAAGAGATGTGGTGGCTGTATCATCATCTGTATATTTTTTTCATCCATGAGCAGTTTTAAGATTTCTTCTTTAAACGTAAATGGGGCAAGAGATGGTAAAAAAAGAGCCATGGTGTATGAGTTAATTAGGGGAAAGGGAAGTGACATAATTTTTCTACAAGAAACGCATAGTAATTTGGAAAATGAAGTCATGTGGCAACAGGAGTGGGGTGGGACAGTGGTGTGTAGTCATAAAAACTCAAAAAGTGGGGGGGTGGCTATTTTGTTCTCAAAAGGGTTTTTGCCTTTGTCTTATGAGATTGAGGAGATAGTTGAGGGGAGGTTATTAAAAGTCAGAGCAAGGTATGAAAACATCACTATGTGTCTTATAAATGTATATGCCCCAGTGGTGACAGTTGAGAGGGTATGTTTTTTAGAGACATTATCAAATACCATTGAGAAATGTAATAAAGAGGATTATTTATTTATTGCTGGGGATTTCAACTGCACAGTCAGCGATTTAGATAGAAATCACCAAGAACCTCATATAGCCTCAAGGACTTTTTTAAAACGCCTTATTGTAACACATGAATTGTGTGATATTTGGCGGAGTCAACATGGAGGAACAAGGCAGTACACCTGGGCGCATGTGAGAGAGAACATCATTTCTATGGCTAGGTTAGATAGGTTTTATTGTTTTGAGCATCAATCTCAGGTTTGTAAATCAAGTGTGATAACCCCAGTGGGAT
This sequence comes from Salvelinus alpinus, assembly GCF_045679555.1. Lineage (NCBI taxonomy): Eukaryota > Metazoa > Chordata > Actinopteri > Salmoniformes > Salmonidae > Salvelinus > Salvelinus alpinus. The sequence continues at coordinate 34,261,631 of NC_092107.1, forward strand.
TTTCTGATCATTGTTTAATAACAGAGGTGGTGTTCATTAATGATGTAAAACCCAAAAGTGCATACTGGCATTTTAATACAACTTTATTGAGTGATGCTCATTTCAGGAAATGTTTCAGTTTTTTGTGGGAGAGGTGGAGGTCTCAAAAGGCCAGTTTTATATCACTTCAACAGTGGTGGGATATAGGGAAAATCCAGATTCAACAATTCTGTAATCAATACACGAGGAATGTCACCAAGGATATCACCAGATCAATGAAAGCCTTAGAGGTTGAAATAGTGGAACTCATGACGTTGGTTGAGACCACAGGAGATCGAGGCCATACTCAGGCCCTCAAGAGGAGAAAAGCTGCATTGGCAGACCTGCTGGGTATCAGAGCACAGGGGGCATTGGTGAGAAGTAAGTTTCACGGAATATCTGAAATGGATGCCTCATCCAAGTTTTTCTTTGGTTTAGAGAAAAAGAATGGACAAAGAAAAATTATTCATTGTCTCAAATCAGCTGTTGGACAAGAGCTCACTAGCCCGAGTGAAATTAGAAAGAGGGCAGTAGAGTTCTATGCTGAGCTCTATAAGTGTGAGTACAAAGAGGATAAAACAGTGACACAACAGTTCTTTGATGGGCTCCCAAAGGTGGCTGCAGAAGCTCAGGTTGAGCTGGAGCAACCATTGTCTTTGCAGGAGTTATACACTGCATTAAAAGGCATGGAAAATGGAAGGGCACCAGGCATTGATGGGCTTCCCGTTGACTTTTTTAAGTCTTTTTGGGCTATGTTGGGAGAGGATTGGCTAGCAGTAGTTAATGATAGTTTAACCGGAGGATTACTACCAATAAGCTGCAGAAGGGCTGTCCTCACCCTATTGCCCAAAAAGGGTGACCCTAGGGAGGTGAAGAACTGGAGGCCGGTGGCTTTATTGTGCACTGATTATAAGATATTGTCAAAGGCTTTGTCCAACAGGCTGAGGGAGGTGATGGGGCAAATCATACATACGGACCAGTCCTACTGTGTTCCTGGCAGGCAGATAGGGGATAACATTTCTCTGATTCGTGATTTTTTGGACGTCTCTAAGGCTATTGGGTTGGATGCTGGTCTAATTTCAATTGATCAGGAAAAGGCATTTGACCGAGTTGAACATAAATATTTATGGCACACGCTTGAGGCGTTTGGGTTCAGCTCGGGTTTTATTGCCATGATAAAGGTGATATATGGTGACATTGAAAGTGTATTGAAAGTTAACGGTGGTTTGAGTGCTCCTTTTAAAGTGTGTAGAGGTATTCGGCAGGGATGTTCTTTGTCAGGGATGTTGTATGCCATTGCTATAGAGCCACTACTAAATAGCATTAGAAGTCGCATTGAAGGGGTGTACCTTTCAGAGGATATTCCTCCTATTCGTCTCTCAGCCTATGCTGATGATGTAGTTGTGTTAGTGAAAAATCAAGCGGAGGTGGATAGTTTGAGTATAATGGTGGATCGTTTTAGGGGAATATCCTCTGCAAAGGTAAATTGGGAAAAGAGTTGTGCTTTACAGATTGGAGAATGGGCTGGAGGGATCATGGCTTTGCCAGGGGGGCTAGAATGGTGTAAGGGAGGTTTTAAGTATCTTGGAGTGTACCTAGGAGATGAGGGGACTATGGAAAAGAATTGGAGTGGGGTGGTTGAAATGGTGGAAGGGAGGATGAGGAGATGGCGTTGGTTATTATCTCGTATGTCATATAGGGGGCGCACTATTATAGTTAATAATGTGATTGCCTCTGCACTGTGGCATCGGTTGTCAGTTTTAGAACCACCATCTGGCCTTCTGGCTAAGATACAGGCAATTATTGTGGATTTCTTTTGGGATAAATATCATTGGGTTCCACAAAGTGTTTTGTATTTATCAAAAGAGGAGGGGGGACAAGGTCTTGTACATCTTGCTAGTAGAGCTGCTGCTTTCCGGTTTCAGTTTATTCAAAGGTTGCTTTATGGACCGGAAAATGTGGTGTGGAGAGGGGTGGCAGGTCTTGTATTACAGAGGGTTGGAGGATTAGGATTAAAGAAGGCTTTATTTTTGGTTGATAGTACACAGATTTCTAGGGAGGGAGTACCTCCGTTTTACAGAGGCCTTCTCAGAGTGTGGAGCATAATGAAGGTGTCCAGACGAAATTCAGCGGAGTCAGTGCATTGGCTGTTGGAGGAACCGCTGGTGTATGGGGCAAGACTGGATTGTACAACTGCAGCTGTTCCACATTTCTCCAAGATTCTGGTGAAGGGCAAAATAATCACCTTAAAACAGTTAATGGCCATGGCTGGGCCCGCCTTAATGGATGGAAGACGGGTGGCTGAACATTTGGGGATGAGGTCGGAAAGGATTGTCGGACAAATGTTGGGGAGCTGCAGGAAGGCTCTGTCAGCAGAAGAGTGGGGTATGCTTAGTAACCACAAGAAGAATATACAAGATGAAGACGTCTCATTTCCAAGACTAGGGATTACACCAAATATCTCAGAGTCAGAAAGAAAGGTGTTATTGCTGGATTTGAGAGGGTTGGAGGAGGTGAGTTTGGATGAGGTGAATGGGAAGGACTTGTATAGGGGGTGTGTCAAGGTGTTGAACAAAGATAAATTGAAAAATAGAAAAGACACTCCATGGAGGGTAAAATTGGGCATTGATGATAAAGTAAAGCCAGAATGGAGAGCACTGTACAAGCCACCGTTACAAAAGGGTACTGGTGATATGCAATGGAGGGTTTTACATGGTATAATTGCAGTTAATGCTTTTATATCTGTTATTAACTCAGATGTTAGAGATGGATGTCCTTTTTGTAATATAAGAGAAACTATTTTTCACTGTTTTATGGAGTGTGAGAGGATAAAACCTCTATTGGAAATGCTGGAATCTTTGTTTAAAGCTGTAGGGGAGGTTTTCAATAACACTGTTTTTATTTTGGGGTTCAGATATAGTAAGCAACAGAAAAGAAAATGTCAAATGTTAAATTTTATTTTGGGACAAGCTAAGATGTCCATTTTTCTGAGTAGGAAACATAAGATAGAAACGGGATATGGGCAGGATGTAAGATGTGTTTTTAAAGGATTAGTGAAAGCAAGAATAAAAGTAGATTTTGAGTTCTTCTCAGCTGTAAAAGATCTCATATTGTTTGAGGAGAAGTGGGCATACGAAGGAGCGCTTTGTTTTGTAGAGGAGGGGAAATTATTTTTTGCTGAAGAAATAAGTTGAATGTAGATGGTATGTATTTATTTATTTTTCGTTTAGGAATTACATTTGTTGATTCATTTCTGAAAAGACAGTGTGTCATTATTTGTGTTAACATTTGAGTATAAAATAAAGGTTTTATAAAAACTCAAAACTCTCTCTCTCTCTCTCTCTCTCTCTCTCTCTCTCTCTCTCTCTCTCTCTCTCTCTCTCTGTCTCTCTCTGTGTGTGTGTGTGTGTATCTGTGTGCTTGCACGTGTGTGTTTACACACCCTCCTGTGTGTTTTCTGATAACCTATAGAAAGCCGTTGTCCTTGAGCTCTTGGAGGGTGTAGTATGTTTGTGCTCTATATGGTCTGTGAATGATTTATCAGGGTCACTCTGTGGTGTAATTGATCCATGAGGTAGGAAACAGCTGATTGATGGATCACATATGAAGGAGTCTCATTGGGGACTTCAGTCTATTCTGCAGGCAGTTCAGTCAGGTGTCAGGTCAACACCCCAACCAACCACAGTCTAATATCTATCTTCCAGTGGGGGAATGAACCATGTTGACTCTGTTCTGGTACTCCTTGTACACAGTCTAATATCTATCTTCCAGTGGGGGAATGAACCATGTTGACTCTGTTCTGGTACTCCTTGTACACAGTCTAATATCTATCTTCCAGTGGGGGAATGAACCATGTTGACTCTGTTCTGGTACTCCTTGTACACAGTCTAATATCTATCTTCCAGTGGGGGAATGAACCATGTTGACTCTGTTCTGGTACTCCTTGTACACAGTCTAATATCTATCTTCCAGTGGGGGAATGAACCATGTTGACTCTGTTCTGGTACTCCTTGTACACAGTCTAATATCTATCTTCCAGTGGGGGAATGAACCATGTTGACTCTGTTCTGGTACTCCTTGTACACAGTCTAATATCTATCTTCCAGTGGGGGAATGAACCATGTTGACTCTGTTCTGGTACTCCTTGTACACAGTCTAATATCTATCTTCCAGTGGGGGAATGAACCATGTTGACTCTGTTCTGGTACTCCTTGTACACAGTCTAATATCTATCTTCCAGTGGGGGAATGAACCATGTTGACTCTGTTCTGGTACTCCTTGTACACAGTCTAATATCTATCTTCCAGTGGGGGAATGAACCATGTTGACTCTGTTCTGGTACTCCTTGTACACAGTCTAATATCTATCTTCCAGTGGGGGAATGAACCATGTTGACTCTGTTCTGGTACTCCTTGTACACAGTCTAATATCTATCTTCCAGTGGGGGAATGAACCATGTTGACTCTGTTCTGGTACTCCTTGTACACAGTCTAATATCTATCTTCCAGTGGGGGAATGAACCATGTTGACTCTGTTCTGGTACTCCTTGTACACAGTCTAATATCTATCTTCCAGTGGGGGAATGAACCATGTTGACTGTTCTGGTACTCCTTGTACACAGTCTAATATCTATCTTCCAGTGGGGGAATGAACCATATTGACTCTGTTCTGGTACTCCTTGTACACAGTCTAATATCTATCTTCCAGTGGGGGAATGAACCATGTTGACTGTTCTGGTACTCCTTGTACACAGTCTAATATCTATCTTCCAGTGGGGGAATGAACCATGTTGACTCTGTTCTGGTACTCCTTGTACACAGTCTAATATCTATCTTCCAGTGGGGGAATGAACCATGTTGACTGTTCTGGTACTCCTTGTACACAGTCTAATATCTATCTTCCAGTGGGGGAATGAACCATGTTGACTCTGTTCTGGTACTCCTTGTACACAGTCTAATATCTATCTTCCAGTGGGGGAATGAACCATGTTGACTGTTCTGGTACTCCTTGTACACAGTCTAATATCTATCTTCCAGTGGGGGAATGAACCATGTTGACTGTTCTGGTACTCCTTGTACACAGTCTAATATCTATCTTCCAGTGGGGGAATGAACCATGTTGACTCTGTTCTGGTACTCCTTGTACACAGTCTAATATCTATCTTCCAGTGGGGGAATGAACCATGTTGACTCTGTTCTGGTACTCCTTGTACACAGTCTAATATCTATCTTCCAGTGGGGGAATGAACCATGTTGATTCTGTTCTGGCACTCCTTGTACATAGCCTAGTTAATGTTTTTAACATGTTACTATTTCCTTTTATTATTTAGAACATATTTTTGTATTTTGTTTTTGTCATTTCACTGTAATGTCTACACCTGTTGTATTCAGCACATGTGACCAATACAATTTGATTTGAATAGTCCAGGGATTCTAACCTGAATACACACTGTTTCAATACTGACCTCTGCTGGTTAAAGTTCCTATGACAGGTATTATTATTACAGCTGCTCCACGTTGAGCCTGTTATTTTGAAGCCTTCACTGTAAAGTCTGATCTCAGAGTCGTAACTTCTGACTCCTTATTACAGTGTACCAGACGTTCAGTTTGCTCCGTATCACACATAAGTCTGAACAGAACAAATCATATCAAATCAAATTGTATTTGTCACATGCTTCGTTAACAGCAGGTGTAGACTAACAGTGAAGTGCTTACTTACTTTACACACACAATACAACAGAGACCCTTCATATCACACATATGACTGAACAGAACACCCACTGCAACAGAACACCCACTGCAAATGAACACCCATTGCAACAGAACACCCACTGCAACAGAACACCCACTGCAACAGAACACCCACTACAACAGAACACACACTGCAACAGAACACACACTGCAACAGAACACACACTACAACAGAACACACACTGCAACAGAACACACACTGCAACAGAACACACACTGCAACAGAACACACACTGCAACAGAACACCCACTACAACAGAACACCCACTACAACAGAACACACACTACAACAGAACACCCACTGCAACAGAACACCCACTACAACAGAACACACACTGCAACAGAACACACACTGCAACAGAACACACACTACAACAGAACACCCACTGCAACAGAACACCCACTACAACAGAACACACACTACAACAGAACACCCACTGCAACAGAACACCCACAGCAACAGAACACACACTGCAACAGAACACCCACTGCAACAGAACACCCACTACAACAGAACACACACTGCAACAGAACACACACTGCAACAGAACACACACTACAACAGAACACCCACTGCAACAGAACACACACTACAACAGAACACACACTACAACAGAACACACACTGCAACAGAACACCCACTGCAACAGAACACCCACAGCAACAGAACACACACTGCAACAGAACACCCACTGCAACAGAACACCCACTACAACAGAACACACACTGCAACAGAACACACACTGCAACAGAACACACACTACAACAGAACACCCACTGCAACAGAACACACACTACAACAGAACACACACTACAACAGAACACACACTGCAACAGAACACCCACTGCAACAGAACACACACTGCAACAGAACACCCACTGCAACAGAACACACACTGCAACAGAACACACACTGCAACAGAACACCCACTACAACAGAACACCCACTACAACAGAACACACACTACAACAGAACACCCACTGCAACAGAACACCCACTGCAACAGAACACACACTGCAACAGAACACACACTGCAACAGAACACCCACTACAACAGAACACACACTACAACAGAACACCCACTGCAACAGAACACACACTGCAACAGAACACACACTGCAACAGAACACCCACTACAACAGAACACACACTACAACAGAACACACACTGCAACAGAACACCCACTGCAACAGAACACCCACTACAACAGAACACACCGGAACACACACTACAACAGAACACCCACTGCATCAGAACACACACTGCAAAAGAACACACACTGCAACAGAACACCCACTACAACAGAACACCCACTACAACAGAACACACCGGAACACACACTACAACAGAACACCCACTGCAACAGAACACCCACTACAACAGAACACACCGGAAAACACACTGCAAAAGAACACACACTGCAACAGAACACCCACTACAACAGAATGAGCCAGTGCCACAGGGCTCTAAGATACCATCTATACTTATGACACTGTCATAGTCATGAATGAGACGCATGAACACAGCAGCCTATGTGATTATAATGTAGTTGGGGGGACGCCAGTGTCAGTGTTCCTCTGAGCTCTCTTGCAGGAAGTAGACCAGAGGTTCTGGCTGATAAGTGTCATGCTTCTCTTGCTGTGTTCAAGGGATTCACTGATACAATGAATGCTCCCTGACAGCTTTGTTTGTGTGAAGAGATGCAAATTAACACCATCATTTGTTTTATGAGAGTGTGGGTTTGTGTGAGTGTACGCTATGCTTTCGTGTGTGTGTGTGTGTGTGTGTGTGTGTGTGTGTGTGTGTGTGTGTGTGTGTGTGTGTGTGTGTGTGTGTGTGTGTGTGTGTCCATGTGTGTGATGGAGAGTTAGTGATACTAATGTTCAGTAGTTTTCAGGAGCTCCAGATGGCCCTCCGTTAACAGCCGTAGTAAATCAGAGAGAGAGTGCTGATCTGGACCATGGGGCAGCCTGGGCTCATAGACTAGACGTAACATTGTAGAAGTAGATCAGGGACACTCAAATTAGTATGATATGTTACGGTTGGTATGGTTACATAAGACAGAAGGTATAGCGTGAACCTCTAGCAACCCAAAGGTTGTGTGTTCAAATCTTATCATGGTCAATTTTAGCATTTTAGCTAATTAGCTACTTTGCAACTACTTAGCATGTTAGCTAACCCTTCCCCTAACCCTAACCTTAACCTTTTAATCTAACTCCTAACCCTAACCTTAAGCCCTAACCCCTAGCCTAGTTAACGTTAACCACAAAAAAATAGAATTTGTAACAATGTACTAATTGCAATTTGTAACATATCCTACGAATTGTAATTCGTAACATATCATACGAAATGGATGATGGACATCCACAAATTAGAAACCCAGTCTAATATCCCAAACAGCAAGCAATGCAGGTGTAGAAGCACTGTGGCTAGGAAACACGCCCTAGAAAGCAAGAACCTAGGAAGAAACCTAGAGAGGAACCAGGCTCTGAGGGGTGGCCAGTCCTCTTCTGGCTCGGCCGGTTGGAGATAAGACTACATGGCAAATAAGGCCAGATCGTTCTTCAAGATATTCAAACGTTTATAGATGACCAGCAGGGTCAAATAATAATCACAGTGGTTGTAGAGGGTGCAACAGGTCAGCACCTCAGTGGACAAGACAGCAGGTGCGGTAGAGAATGTAACATATCATACTTAATGGAGGGAGACAGATTTATATTTACTATGTTACGTCCAGGCTGGATGGGGCTGCTGGCTACTGCAGTATGGAGCCTCATATCAAGGTGAGAGTGAATCTGAATCTAAGCCATTACATGAGATGAGAGCAGGCTGGATGGGACAGGATGGTCAGAGAAACATCCCTGGTTGTGACTGTAATGGATGGGATGCGTTTGGGATTGAATTCAGAACAAAATGAAAACTAGAACAAGATGGAGAAACAGTGACTGTCGAGGTTTCAGTCCTCTCCCTTTCCAATACGTTGAAGTGGTGTTTTCAGTCCTCTCTCTTTCCAATATGTTAAAGTGATGTATTCAGTCCTCTTCCTTTCCAATATGTTGAAGTGGTGTTTTCAGTATTCTCCCTCTCCAATACGTTGAAGTGGTGTTTTCAGTCCTCTCTCTTTCCAATATGTTAAAGTGATGTATTCAGTCCTCTCCCTTTCCAATATGTTGAAGTGGTGTTTTCAGTATTCTCCCTCTCCAATATGTTGAAGTGGTGTTTTCAGTCCTCTCCCTCTCCAATATGTTGAAGTGGTGTTTTCAGTCCTCTCCCTCTCTAATATGTTGAAGTGGTGTTTTCAGTCCTCTCTCTCTCCAATATGTTGAAGTGGTGTTTTCAGTCTTCTCCCTCTCCAATATGTTGAAGTAGTGTTTTCAGTCCTCTCCCTCTCCAATATGTTGAAGTAGTGTTTTCAGTCTTCTCCCTCTCCAATATGTTGAAGTAGTGTTTTCAGTCCTCTCCCTCTCCAATATGTTGAAGTGGTGTTTTCAGTCTTCTCCCTCTCCAATATGTTGAAGTAGTGTTTTCAGTCCTCTCCCTCTCCAATATGTTGAAGTGGTGTTTTCAGTCCTCTCCCTCTCCAATATGTTGAAGTGGTGTTTTCAGTCCTCTCCCTCTCCAATATGTTGAAGTGGTGTTTTCAGTCCTCTCCCTCTCCAATATGTTGAAGTAGTGTTTTCAGTCCTCTCCTTCTCCAATATGTTGAAGTGGTGTCTTCAGCCCTCTCCCTCTCCAATATGTTGAAGTGGTGTTTTCAGTCCTCTCCCTCTCCAATATGTTGACGTAGTGTTTTCAGTCCTCTCCCTCTCCAATATGTTGAAGTGGTGTTTTCAGTCCTCTCCCTCTCCAATATGTTGAAGTAGTGTTTTCAGTCCTCTCCCTCTCCAATATGTTGAAGTGGTGTTTTCAGTCCTCTCCCTCTCCAATATGTTGAAGTGGTGTTTTCAGTCCTCTCCCTCTCCAATATGTTGAAGTGGTGTTTTCAGTCCTCTCCCTCTCCAATATGTTGAAGTTGTGTATTTAGTTCTCTCTCTTTCCAATATGTTGATGTAGTGTTTTCAGTCTTCTCCCTCTCCAATATGTTGAAGTGGTGTTTTCAGTCCTCTCCCTCTCCAATATGTTGAAGTGGTGTATCAGTCCTCTCCCTGTCCAATATGTGGAAGTGATGTAATCAGTCCTCTCCCTCTCCAATATGTTGAAGTGGTGTTTTCAGTCCTCTCCCTCTCCAATATGTTGAAGTGGTGTTTTCAGTCCTCTCCTTCTCCAATATGTTGAAGTGGTGTTTTCAGTCCTCTCCCTCTTCAATATGTTGAAGTGGTGTTTTCAGTCCTCTCCCTCTTCAATATGTTGAAGTGGTGTATTCTGTCCTCTCCCTCTCCAAAATGTTGACTGTCCCTGATTGAGTCTGTAATACCAACATGTTTCAAGCAGACCACCATAGTCCCTGTGCCCAAGAACACAAATGCAACCTGCCTAAATGACTACAGACCCGTAGCACTCACGTCTGTAGCCATGAAGTGCTTTGAAAGGTTTGTAATGGCTCACATCAACATCATTATCCCAGAAACCCTAGACCCACTCCAATTTGCATACTGCCCAAACAGATCAACAGATGATGCAATCTCTATTGCACTCCACACTGCCATTTCCCACCTGGACAAAAGGAACACTTATGTGAGAATGCTATTCATTGACTACAACTCAGTGTTCAACACCATAGTACCCTCAAAGCTCATCACTAAGCTAAGGATCCTGGGACTAAACACCTCCCTCTGCAACTGGATCCTGCACATCCTGACGGGCCGCCCCCAGGTGGTGAGGGAAGGTAGCAACACATCTGCCACCCTGATCCTCAACACTGGAGCTCCACAGGGGTGCGTGCTCAGTCCCCTCCTGTACTCCCTGTTCAACCACGACTGCATGGCCAGGCACGACTCCAACACCATCATTAAGTTTACAGACGACAGAACAGTGGTAGGCATGATCACAGACAATGACGAGACAGCCTATGGAGAGTAGGTCAGAGACCTGGCCGTGTGGTGCCAGAATAACAACCTATCCCTCAATGTAGCCAAGACTAAGGAGATGACTGTGGACTACAGGAAAAGGAGCACCGAGCACGCCCCCATTCTCATCGACGGGGCTGTAGTGGAGCAGGTTGAGAGCTTCAAGTTCCTTGGTGTCCACATCACCACCAAACTAGAATGGTCCAAACACACCAAGATGGTCGTGAAGAAGGCACGACAAAGTCTATTCCCCCTCAGGAAACTAAAAAGATTTGGTATGGGTCCTGAGATCCTCAAAAGGTTCTACAGCTGCAACATCGAGAGCATCCTGACCGGTTGCATCACTGCCTGGTACGGCAATTGCTCGGCCTCCGACCGCAAGGCACTACAGAGGGTAGTGCGTACGGCCCAGTACGTCACTGGGGCTAAGTTGCCTGCCATCCAGGACCTCTACACCAGGCGATGTCAGAGGAAGGCTCTAAAAACTGTCAAAGACACCAGCCACCCCAGTCATAGACTGTTCTCTCTACTACCGCATGGCAAGCGGTACCGGAGTGCCAAGTCTAGGACAAAAAGGCTTCTCAACAGTTTTTACCCCCAAGCCATAAGACTCCTGAACAGGTAACCAAATGGCTACCCGGGACTATTTGCATATAACCCCTCTTTTACGCTGCTGCTACTCTCTGTTTATCTTATATGCATAGTCACTTTAACTATACATTCATGTACATACTACCTCAATTGGGCCGAACAACCAGTGCTCCCGCACATTGGTTAACCGGGTTATCTGCATTGTGTCCCACCACCCGCCAACCCCTCTTTTACACTACTGCTACTCTCTGTTTATCATATATGCATAGTCACTTTAAACATTTTACATTTTAAGTCATTTAGCTGACGCTCTTATCCAGAGCGACTTACAAATTGGAAAGTTCATACATTTTCATCCTGGTCCCCCCGTGGGGAATGAACCCACAACCCTGGCGTTGCAAGCGCCATGCTCTACCAACTGGTCTACATGTACATATCTACATGTACATACTACCTCAATCAGCCTGACTAACCGGTATGTATGTAGCCTCGCTACTGTATATAGCCTCGCTACTGTATATAGCCTGTCTTTTTACTGTTGTTTTATTTCTTTACTTACCTATTGTTCACCTAACACCTTTTTTGCACTATTGGTTAGAGCCTGTAAGTAAGCATTTCACTGTAAGCTCTACACCTGTTGTATTCGGCGCACGTGACAAATAAACTTTGATATGAAGTGGTGTTTTCAGTCCTCTCCCTCTCCAATATGTTGAAGTGGTGTATTTAGTCCTCTCCCTTTCCAATATGTTGAAGTAGTGTTTTCAGTCCTCTCTCTCTCCAATATGTTGAAGTGGTGTTTTCAGTCCTCTCCCTCTCCAATATGTTGAAGTGGTGTATTTAGTTATCTCTCTTTCCAATATGTTGAAGTTGTGTTTTCAGTCCTCTCCCTCTCCAAAATGTTGAAGTGGTGTTTTCAGTCCTCTCCCTCTCCAATATGTTGAAGTGGTGTTTTCAGTCATCTCCCTCTCCAATATGTTGAAGTGGTGTTTTCAGTCATCTCCCTCTCCAAAATGTTGAAGTGGTGTATTTAGTTCTCTCTCTTTCCAATATGTTGATGTAGTGTTTTCAGTCTTCTCCCTCTCCAATATGTTGAAGTGGTGTTTTCAGTCCTCTCCCTCTCCAATATGTTGAAGTGGTGTATCAGTCCTCTCCCTCTCCAATATGTGGAAGTGATGTATTCAGTCCTCTCCTTCTCCAAAATGTTGAAGTGGTGTTTTCAGTCCTCTCCCTCTCCAATATGTTGAAGTGGTGTCTTCAGCCCTCTCCCTCTCTAATATATTGAAGTAGTGTTTTCAGTCCTCTCCCTCTCTAATATGTTGAAGTAGTGTTTTCAGTCCTCTCCCTCTCCAATATGTTGAAGTGGTGTCTTCAGTCCTCTCCCTCTCTAATATGTTGAAGTAGTGTTTTCAGGCCTCTCCCTCTCCAATATGTTGAATTGGTGTTTTCAGTCCTCTCCCTCTCCAATATGTTGAAGTAGTGTTTTCAGTCCTCTCCCTCTCCAATATGTTGAAGTGGTGTTTTCAGTCCTCTCCCTCTCCAAAATGTTGAAGTGGTGTTTTCAGTCCTCTCCCTCTCCAATATGTTGAAGTGGTGTCTTCAGTCCTCTCCCTCTCCAAAATGTTGAAGTGGTGTTTTCAGTCCTCTCCCTCTCCAATATGTTGAAGTGGTGTCTTCAGTCCTCTCCCTCTCTAATATGTTGAAGTAGTGTTTTCAGTCCTCTCCCTCTCCAATATGTTGAAGTGGTGTTTTCAGTCTTCTCCCTCTCCAATATGTTGAAGTGGTGTCTTCAGTCCTCTCCCTCTCTAATATGTTGAAGTAGTGTTTTCAGTCCTCTCCCTCTCCAATATGTTGAAGTGGTGTCTTCAGTCCTCTCCCTCTCTAATATGTTGAAGTGGTGTCTTCAGTCCTCTCCCTCTCTAATATGTTGAAGTAGTGTTTTCAGTCCTCTCCCTCTCCAATATGTTGAAGTGGTGTCTTCAGTCCTCTCCCTCTCTAATATGTTGAAGTAGTGTTTTCAGTCCTCTCCCTCTCCAATATGTTGAAGTGGTGTCTTCAGTCCTCTCCCTCTCTAATATGTTGAAGTAGTGTTTTCAGGCCTCTCCCTCTCCAATATGTTGAATTGGTGTTTTCAGTCCTCTCCCTCTCCAATATGTTGAAGTGGTGTCTTCAGTCCTCTCCCTCTCTAATATGTTGAAGTAGTGTTTTCAGTCCTCTCCCTTTCCAATATGTTGAAGTGGTGTTTTCAGTCCTCTCCCTCTCCAATATGTTGAAGTGGTGTCTTCAGCCCTCTCCCTCTCTAATATATTGAAGTAGTGTTTTCAGTCCTCTCCCTCTCCAATATGTAGAATTGGTGTTTTCAGTCCTCTCCCTCTCCAATATGTTGAAGTGGTGTCTTCAGTCCTCTCCCTCTCTAATATGTTGAAGTAGTGTTTTCAGTCCTCTCCCTCTCCAATATGTTGAAGTGGTGTTTTCAGTCCTCTCCCTCTCCAATATGTTGAAGTGGTGTATTTAGTTATCTCTCTTTCCAATATGTTGAAGTTGTGTCTTCAGTCCTCTCCCTCTCCAAAATGTTGAAGTGGTGTTTTCAGTCCTCTCCCTCTCCAATATGTTGAAGTGGTGTTTTCAGTCATCTCCCTCTCCAAAATGTTGAAGTAGTGTTTTCAGTCCTCTCCCTCTCCAATATGTTGAAGTGGTGTATTTAGTTCTCTCTCTTTCCAATATGTTGATGTAGTGTTTTCAGTCTTCTCCCTCTCCAATATGTTGAAGTGGTGTTTTCAGTCCTCTCCCTCTCCAATATGTTGAAGTGGTGTATCAGTCCTCTCCCTCTCCAATATGTGGAAGTGATGTATTCAGTCCTCTCCTTCTCCAAAATGTTGAAGTGGTGTTTTCAGTCCTCTCCCTCTCCAATATGTTGAAGTGGTGTCTTCAGCCCTCTCCCTCTCTAATATATTGAAGTAGTGTTTTCAGTCCTCTCCCTCTCCAATATGTTGAAGTGGTGTTTTCAGTCCTCTCCCTCTCCAATATGTTGAAGTGGTGTCTTCAGTCCTCTCCCTCTCTAATATGTTGAAGTAGTGTTTTCAGTCCTCTCCCTTTCCAATATGTTGAAGTAGTGTTTTCAGTCCTCTCCCTCTCCAATATGTTGAAGTGGTGTTTTCAGTCCTCTCCCTCTCTAATATGTTGAAGTGGTGTTTTCAGTCTTCTCCCTCTACAATATGTTGAAGTGGGTGTTTTCAGTCCTCTCCCTTTCCAATATGTTGAAGTAGTGTTTTCAGTCCTCTCCCTCTCCAATATGTTGAAGTGGTGTTTTCAGTCCTCTCCCTCTCCAAAATGTTGAAGTGGTGTTTTCAGTCCTCTCCCTCTCCAATATGTTGAAGTGGTGTCTTCAGTCCTCTCCCTCTCCAAAATGTTGAAGTGGTGTTTTCAGTCCTCTCCCTCTCCAATATGTTGAAGTGGTGTCTTCAGTCCTCTCCCTCTCCAATATGTTGAAGTAGTGTTTTCAGTCCTCTCCCTCTCCAATATGTTGAAGTGGTGTTTTCAGTCTTCTCCCTCTCCAATATGTTGAAGTGGTGTCTTCAGTCCTCTCCCTCTCTAATATGTTGAAGTAGTGTTTTCAGTCCTCTCCCTCTCCAATATGTTGAAGTGGTGTCTTCAGTCCTCTCCCTCTCTAATATGTTGAAGTGGTGTCTTCAGTCCTCTCCCTCTCTAATATGTTGAAGTAGTGTTTTCAGTCCTCTCCCTCTCCAATATGTTGAAGTAGTGTTTTCAGTCCTCTCCTTCTCCAATATGTTGAAGTGGTGTCTTCAGTCCTCTCCCTCTCCAATATGTTGAAGTGGTGTCTTCAGTCCTCTCCCTCTCTAATATGTTGAAGTAGTGTTTTCAGTCCTCTCCCTCTCCAATATGTTGAAGTGGTGTCTTCAGTCCTCTCCCTCTCTAATATGTTGAAGTAGTGTTTTCAGGCCTCTCCCTCTCCAATATGTTGAATTGGTGTTTTCAGTCCTCTCCCTCTCCAATATGTTGAAGTGGTGTCTTCAGTCCTCTCCCTCTCTAATATGTTGAAGTAGTGTTTTCAGTCCTCTCCCTTTCCAATATGTTGAAGTGGTGTTTTCAGTCCTCTCCCTCTCCAATATGTTGAAGTGGTGTCTTCAGCCCTCTCCCTCTCTAATATATTGAAGTAGTGTTTTCAGTCCTCTCCCTCTCCAATATGTTGAATTGGTGTTTTCAGTCCTCTCCCTCTCCAATATGTTGAAGTGGTGTCTTCAGTCCTCTCCCTCTCTAATATGTTGAAGTAGTGTTTTCAGTCCTCTCCCTCTCCAATATGTTGAAGTGGTGTCTTCAGTCCTCTCCCTCTCCAATATGTTGAAGTGGTGTCTTCAGCCCTCTCCCTCTCTAATATATTGAAGTAGTGTTTTCAGTCCTCTCCCTCTCCAATATGTTGAATTGGTGTTTTCAGTCCTCTCCCTCTCCAATATGTTGAAGTGGTGTTTTCAGTATTCTCCCTCTCCAATATGTTGAAGTGGTGTTTTCAGTCCTCTCCCTCTCCAATATGTTGAAGTGGTGTATTTAGTTATCTCTCTTTCCAATATGTTGAAGTTGTGTTTTCAGTCCTCTCCCTCTCCAAAATGTTGAAGTGGTGTTTTCAGTCCTCTCCCTCTCCAATATGTTGAAGTGGTGTTTTCAGTCATCTCCCTCTCCAAAATGTTGAAGTAGTGTTTTCAGTCCTCTCCCTCTCCAATATGTTGAAGTGGTGTATTTAGTTCTCTCTCTTTCCAATATGTTGATGTAGTGTTTTCAGTCTTCTCCCTCTCCAATATGTTGAAGTGGTGTTTTCAGTCCTCCCCCTCTCCAATATGTTGAAGTGGTGTATCAGTCCTCTCCCTCTCCAATATGTGGAAGTGATGTATTCAGTCCTCTCCTTCTCCAAAATGTTGAAGTGGTGTTTTCAGTCCTCTCCCTCTCCAATATGTTGAAGTGGTGTCTTCAGCCCTCTCCCTCTCTAATATATTGAAGTAGTGTTTTCAGTCCTCTCCCTCTCCAATATGTTGAAGTGGTGTTTTCAGTCCTCTCCCTCTCCAATATGTTGAAGTGGTGTCTTCAGTCCTCTCCCTCTCTAATATGTTGAAGTAGTGTTTTCAGTCCTCTCCCTTTCCAATATGTTGAAGTAGTGTTTTCAGTCCTCTCCCTCTCCAATATGTTGAAGTGGTGTTTTCAGTCCTCTCCCTCTCTAATATGTTGAAGTGGTGTTTTCAGTCTTCTCCCTCTACAATATGTTGAAGTGGTGTTTTCAGTCCTCTCCCTTTCCAATATGTTGAAGTAGTGTTTTCAGTCCTCTCCCTCTCCAATATGTTGAAGTGGTGTTTTCAGTCCTCTCCCTCTCCAAAATGTTGAAGTGGTGTTTTCAGTCCTCTCCCTCTCCAATATGTTGAAGTGGTGTCTTCAGTCCTCTCCCTCTCCAAAATGTTGAAGTGGTGTTTTCAGTCCTCTCCCTCTCCAATATGTTGAAGTGGTGTCTTCAGTCCTCTCCCTCTCTAATATGTTGAAGTAGTGTTTTCAGTCCTCTCCCTCTCCAATATGTTGAAGTGGTGTTTTCAGTCTTCTCCCTCTCCAATATGTTGAAGTGGTGTCTTCAGTCCTCTCCCTCTCTAATATGTTGAAGTAGTGTTTTCAGTCCTCTCCCTCTCCAATATGTTGAAGTGGTGTCTTCAGTCCTCTCCCTCTCTAATATGTTGAAGTGGTGTCTTCAGTCCTCTCCCTCTCTAATATGTTGAAGTAGTGTTTTCAGTCCTCTCCCTCTCCAATATGTTGAAGTAGTGTTTTCAGTCCTCTCCTTCTCCAATATGTTGAAGTGGTGTCTTCAGTCCTCTCCCTCTCCAATATGTTGAAGTGGTGTCTTCAGTCCTCTCCCTCTCTAATATGTTGAAGTAGTGTTTTCAGTCCTCTCCCTCTCCAATATGTTGAAGTGGTGTCTTCAGTCCTCTCCCTCTCTAATATGTTGAAGTAGTGTTTTCAGGCCTCTCCCTCTCCAATATGTTGAAGTGGTGTTTTCAGTCCTCTCCCTCTCCAATATGTTGAAGTGGTGTCTTCAGTCCTCTCCCTTTCCAATATGTTGAAGTAGTGTTTTCAGTCCTTTCCCTCTCCAATATGTTGAAGTGGTGTCTTCAGTCCTCTCCCTCTCTAATATGTTGAAGTGGTGTCTTCAGTCCTCTCCCTCTCCAATATGTTGAAGTAGTGTTTTCAGTCCCCTCCCTCTCCAATATGTTGAAGTGGTGTTTTCAGTCCTCTCCCTCTCTAATATGTTGAAGTGGTGTTTTCAGTCCTCTCCCTCTCTAATATGTTGAAGTACTGTTTTCAGTCCTCTCCCTCTCTAATATGTTGAAGTAGTGTTTTCAGTCCTCTCCCTCTCCAATATGTTGAAGTGGTATCTTCAGTCCTCTCCCTCTCTAATATGTTGAAGTGGTGTTTTCAGTCCTCTCCCTCTACAATATGTTGAAGTGGTGTTTTCAGTCCTCTCCCTCTCCAAAATGTTGAAGTGGTGTTTTCAGTCCTCTCCCTCTCCAAAATGTTGAAGTGGTGTTTTCAGTCCTGTAGAGGACGGTTAGATAAAAATGGCAAGCCTGTTCCTCTGAGAACAGATTTCAGTGTGGATGTAAAGAGATGGTATATAGAAGGTGTGGGTCGATGGCAACATTGCACAGTCCATTCATTCTTGTTCTCTCTCTCTCTCTCTCTCTCTCTCTCTCTCTCTCTCTCTCTCTCTCTCTCTCTCTCTCTCTCTCTCTCTCTCATATTCAAGGGGCTTTATTGGCATGGGAAACATGTGTTAACATTGCCAAAGCAAGTGAGGTAGATAATATACAAAAGTGAAATAAACAATCAAAATTAACAGTAAACATTACACATACAGAAGTTTCAAAACAATAAAGTTACATTACAAATGTCATATTATATATATACAGTGTTGTAACAATGTACAAATGGTTAAAGTAGCATAAATATGGGTTGTATTTACAATGGTGTTTGTTCTTCACTGGTTGCCCTTTTCTTGTGGCAACAGGTCACAAATCTTGCTGCTGTGATGGAACCTAGTAGAAATGGGAGTTTATCAAAATTGGATTTGTTTTCGAATGTTTTGTGGATCTGTGTAATCTGAGGGAAATATGTCTCTCTAATATGGTCATACATTGGGCAGGAGGTTAGGAAGTGCAGCTCAGTTTCCACCTCATTTTGTGGGCAGTGAGCACATAGCCTGTCTTCTCTTGAGAGCCATGTCTGCCTACGGCGGCCTTTCTCAATAGCAAGGCTATGCACACTGAGTCTGTACATAGTCAAAGCATTCCTTAAGTTTGGGTCAGTCACAGTGGTCAGGTACTCTGCCACTGTGTACTCTCTGTTTAGGGCCAAATAGCATTCTAGTTTGCTCTGTTTTTTTGTTAATTCTTTCCAATGTGTCAAGTAGTGCTGTTGTCGTGGGGCTCTGTGGGGTGTGTTTGTGTTTGTGAACAGAGCCCTAGGACCAGCTTGCTTAGGGGACTCTTCTCCAGGTTCATCTCTCTGTAGGTGATGGCTTTGTTATGGAAGGTTTGGGAATCGCGTCTGTCTGTCTGTCTGTCTGTCTGTCTGTCTGTCTGTCTGTCTGTCTGTCTGTCTGTCTGTCTGTCTGTCTGTCTGTCTGTCTGTCTGTCTGTCTGTCCCCCTCTCTCTCTCAATTCAATTCAATTCAATTCAATTGACTTTATTGACATGGCAAGTTCATTATTACTTACATTGTCAAAGTATACATATCGAAAAATAAAAATAAAATATATATGTATATATATACAAAATATATATATATTTATATATAAATAAATGGTGGGACCAACAGTAATAATAATAGTAGTAGTGGACATGTGATTACCATTAACAGCAACTACAACAACAATATTAATCAGAACAACAATACATTAAATCAATGGTAGTAGACCAGTGTCAACATGACTTGAGAAGACATATGACCTGGTATGAAAGACAAAACAAAACTAAGCTAAATGGGAAATATTATCAACATTACTTTGCATTTTTCACTGGCTGTCCCTCTCTCACTCTCTCTCTCTCTCTGTCCCTCTCTCCCTCTCTCTCTCTCTCTCTCTCTCTTTCTCTGTCTCTCTCTGTCCCTCTCTCTCTCTCTTTCTGTCTCTCTCTGCCGCCCCCCCTCTCTCTCTTTCTCTCCCTTTCTCTATCCCTCCCTCTCCCCTCTCCTCTTCTCTCTCCATGAATCATTCTACTCCATAGTCACGTAAGAGTCTCTGTTCAGTATGTGGCTCACTGTCCCTCATGTGTCTTAGTGGCTGTGTGTTCTGCTAGGTCCTGCACACATTAACCTTCAGCCTCCCTTCCCTTCAGCCCTGCTTATTCTCTCCTGTGGCTCCTCATTGATTGGAGGCCAGCAGTGGGGGCTGTGTGCCGTGTAGTAGGAGAGTATGGAGATGGTTTCCCTTTGTGGCCCTGCGGGGAACATGGGGCGTGTCCTGGTGTGTGACTCTCTCTGAATGCCAACCATAACTCACGATCAATCACCAGCATCTGTACTGGGGTTATGCATAGTATATTGATAGATAGACAATTTCAGTGATACTACGCTCTGCGGAGTGTACAGGACTAACTCTCTGCTGGTCAAATGTCACACTGCGGAAAAACAGAATGTAGTAGAATGAAAAATGCCTGGCTTCATTTGATACCTTAAATCTGTATTGCATGGGATGCCAGCTTTAGCTGTTAGCTCTGAATGTACATGCTACAGAGTCAGACAGAGATCCAAATTCGAGAGAGTCTTTGGAAAAAGCCTGTCACCACCGTGTCATGTCTGCCAGTTTGTAGCTGGCTAAATGAGGCTCCATCTGTCTCCCTTCTGAACCGCAACAGTCACACACAGTACCAGGTCAGCCTACTGTACAAATGATTGACAAAAACAACACTCAAATATGAACAAGGGGAAAGCAGAGACATTGTGTAAACAAGCTCATTTCTCAGGTCTTAGGCTATTGCTGCAAGTTGTGTGTGGGGGAACCATTGACCTCTCAGACAGGGTGATGAGGGTATGGTCCGGCCTGGAATGAGACACAGGCTGTAGAAGTTGTTATTGAGTGACCCTGACTCACTAGGTGTCTGACCTAACTCACTAGGTGTCTGACCTGACTCACTAGGTGTCTGACCTGACTCACTAGCTGTCTGACCTGACTCACTAGGTGTCTGACCTGACTCACTAGGTGTCTGACTTGACTCACTAGGTGTCTGACCTGACTCACTAGGTGTCTGACCTGATTCACTAGGTGTCTGACCTGACTCACTAGGTGTCTGACCTGACTCACTAGGTGTCTGACCTGACTCACTAGGTGTCTGACCTGACTCACTAGGTGTCTGACTTGACTCACTAGGTGTCTGACCTGACTCACTAGGTGTCTGACCTGACTCACTAGGTGTCTGACCTGACTCACTAGGTGTCTGACCTGACTCACTAGGTGTCTGACTTGACTCACTAGGTGTCTGACCTGACTCACTAGGTGTCTGACCTGACTCACTAGGTGTCTGACTTGACTCACTAGGTGTCTGACCTGACTCACTAGGTGTCTGACCTGACTCACTAGGTGTCTGACCTGACTCACTAGGTGTCTGACCTGACTCACTAGGTGTCTGACTTGACTCACTAGGTGTCTGACCTGACTCACTAGGTGTCTGACCTGACTCACTAGGTGTCTGACCTGACTCACTAGGTGTCTGACCTGACTCACTAGGTGTCTGACCTGACTCACTAGGTGTCTGACCTGACTCACTAGGTGTCTGACCTGACTCACTAGGTGTCTGACCTGACTCACTAGGTGTCTGACCTGACTCACTAGTGTGTCTGACCTGACTCACTAGGTGTCTGACCTGACTCACTAGGTGTCTGACCTGACTCACTAGGTGTCTGACCTGACTGACTAGGTGTCTGACCTGACTCACTAGGTGTCTGACCTGACTCACTAGGTGTCTGACCTGACTCACTAGGTGTCTGACCTGACTCACTAGGTGTCTGACCTGACTCACTAGGTGTCTGACCTGACTCACTAGGTGTCTGACCTGACTCACTAGGTGTCTGACCTGACTCACTAGGTGTCTGACCTGACTCACTAGGTGTCTGACCTGACTCACTAGGTGTCTGACCTGACTGATTAGGTGTCTGACCTGACTGACTAGGTGTCTGACCTGACTCACTAGGTGTCTGACCTGACTGACTAGGTGTCTGACCTGACTCACTAGGTGTCTGACCTGACTCACTAGGTGTCTGACCTGACTCACTAGGTGTCTGACCTGACTGACTAGGTGTCTGACCTGACTGACTAGGTGTCTGACCTGACTCACTAGGTGTCTGACCTGACTGACTAGGTGTCTGACCTGACTCACTAGGTGTCTGACCTGACTGACTAGGTGTCTGACCTGACTCACTAGGTGTCTGACCTGACTCACTAGGTGTCTGACCTGACTCACTAGGTGTCTGACCTGACTCACTAGGTGTCTGACCTGACTCACTAGGTGTCTGACCTGACTCACTAGGTGTCTGACCTGACTCACTAGGTGTCTGACCTGACTCACTAGGTGTCTGACCTGACTCACTAGGTGTCTGACCTGACTCACTAGGTGTCTGACATGACTCACTAGGTGTCTGACGTGACTCACTAGGTGTCTGACATGACTCACTAGGTGTCTGACCTGACTCACTAGGTGTCTGACCTGACTCTGTAGACCTCTGTGGCTGGGGGAGGTATTGACTAAGACATTGCCATTGACCATTCAGGTCAAGGGGTTCCTCAATCAGGTGGCATTTTGATACTTTCCACTGTTCATTCAAACTATAGAACCTCAAACCTCTTACATTAGGATATGTGTGTCTGTGTGTATTTGGATGTGTGTGTCTGTATATGTGTGTGTGTGTGTGTGTGTGTGTGTGTGTGTGTGTGTGTGTGTGTGTGTGTGTGTGTGTGTGTGTGTGTGTGTGTGTGTGTGTGTGTGTGTGTGTGTGTGTGTGTGTGTGTGTGTGTGTGTGCTGCGACATGCGTGCATCTGTGTGCCAGTCCCTGGTACTCACTGTGTTCCAGGCCCTGTCGTGGTGCCCAGCTCTCCTCCTGTGCCTCCCTGCTGGGCCTCTCTGCACCCCCATCACCCTGCTGTCTGATGGTACTGTGGGCACCGGGAGAGGGGCCAGCACGCCATGCTGAAAGGACAGGTTGACGGATAGAGATAGAAGTTAAAAACAGAGGGACGGAGAGAGAGAGAGAGATGGAGAGAGAGGGATGGAGAGAGAGAGAGAGGGATGGAGAGAGAAAGAGAGGGATGGAGAGAGAGAGGGGGATGGAGAGAGAGAGAGAGAGAGGGGGATGGAGAGAGAGAGAGAGGGATGGAGAGAGAGAGAGAGATGGAGAGAGAGAGAGGGATGGAGAGAGAGAGGGATGTAGAGCGAGAGAGGGTTTGAGAGAGAGAGAGGGATGGTGAGAGAGAGAGGGATGGAGAGAGAGAGAGGGATGGAGAGAGAGAGAGGGATGGAGAGAGATGGAGGGGGATGGAGATAGAGAGGGGGTGGAGAGAGGGGGAGGGAGAAAGAGAGAGGGATGGAGAGAGAGGGATGGAGAGAGAGAGAGAGAGGGATGGAGAGAGAGAGGGATGGAGAGAGAGAGAGGGGGATGAGAGAGAGAGGGGGATGAGAGAGAGAGGGGGGGTGGAGAGATGAGGATGGAGAGAGAGAGGGATGGAGAGAGAGAGGGGGATGGAGAGAGAGAGAGGGATGGAGAGAGACAGAGAGGGATGGAGAGAGAGAGAAGGATGTAGAGAGACATAGAGGGATGGAGAGAGAGAGAGGGATGGAGAGAGACAGAGAGACAGAGAGGGATGGAGAGACAGAGGGATGGAGAGAGAGAGAGAGGGATGGAGAGAGAGAGAGAGAGAGAGAGAGAGGGATAAGGGATGTAAGAAGTAGCTTCAAGTTTTATTGTCACATGCACAAGTACAGTGAAATGAATTTCTTGCAAACTCAAAACCCAAATATGCAATAATCAATAACAAAGTATTACCAGAAAAAACACACAAGAAAAAGTGATAGGAAATATGAAATACGCAATAAAGTAAGTAACTAACTGTAAGATAGAAAGCATACTATATAGAGGAAATGTTTTCACAGTCAGCTCCAATACAACCACATACTGTATCACAGGAAGAACAATAGGATGTAACAACCACATACTGTATCCCAGGAAGAACAGTAGGATGTAACAACCACATACTGTATCGTAGGAAGGACAGTAGGATGTAACAACCACATGCTGTATCGCAGGAAGAACAGTAGGATGTAACAACCACATGCTGTATCGTAGGAAGAACAGTAGGATGTAACAATCACATACTGTATCGTAGGAAGAACAGTAGGGTGTAACAACCACATACTGTATCGTAGGAAGGACAGTAGGATGTAACAACCACATACTGTATCGTAGGAAGGACAGTAGGATGCAACAACCACATACTGTATCGCAGGAAGAACAGTAGGATGTAACAACCACATACTGTATCGTAGGAAGAACAGTAGGATGCATGGTAATTATATTACTATCTCTATTACTATTACTACCCCCCCCCCCCCCCCCCCCATAGTTAAAAATTTAGATAATCTCCTCTGGCCCAGTGTGTTTATGTGTGTGTGAGGTACAGAGAGAGCCCATTGACAATCTCTACTCTCTGAAGAAGCAGAGGCTTCTCTCACACCTCTCTCCTCTCCTCTCCTCTCCTCTCCTCTCCTCTCCTCTCCTCTCTCTCCTCTCACACCTCTCCTCTCCTCTCCTCACCTCTCCTCTATTCTCTCTCCTCTCCTCTCTCTCTTCTCCTCTCTCTTCTCTCCTCTCTCTCCTCTCACTCCTCTCTCTCTCTCTCCTCTCCTCTCCTCTCCTCTCCTCTCCTCTCCTCTCCTCTCCTCTCCTCTCCTCTCCTCTCCTCTCCTCTCACCTCCCTCTCCTCTCCTCTCCTCTCCTCTCCTCTCCTCTCCTCTCCTCTCCTCTCCTCTCCTCTCCTCTCCTCTCCTCTCCTCTCACACACAAAGCCCTGCTACCACCAGACCAATATACCTGAGATTCAAACTTTCCATTCCAACTGTGACATTTGTACTTTCTAGATTGACTTTCACCTATTGTTCACTTTGTTTCACTTCAAGTGATCGACATTGACTGTCAACAGGGTGTGACTGCATGGACTTCTGGAGGGTTGTGTGCGTTCTAAATTCCTGCACTTTATCTTTACCTTCTCTGCACTAGTAATAATTAGAGGCTAGTTCTAATCAGAGCTTTATCAGGGTTTAATGTAAAGGGATTCATTATATCAGTAGGACAGCAGCCCCTCAGCATCAGAACATGGTTACCAGGCTGACGAGTCTGAAACACTGTCTTTATGCACTCTGTTATTCACACAACTCATGAGGAAGGACTCTGTCTTTATGCACTCTGTTATTCACACAACTCATGAGGAAGGACTCTGTCTTTAGGTACTCTGTTATTCACACAACTCATGAGGAAGGACTCTGTCTTTAGGCACTCTGTTATTCACACAACTCATGAGGAAGGACACTGTCTTTATGCACTCTGTTATTCACACAACTCATGAGGAAGGACTCTGTCTTTAGGCACTCTGTTATTCACACAACTCATGAGGAAGGACACTGTCTTTAGGTACTCTGTTATTCACACAACTCATGAGGAAGGACTCTGTCTTTATGCACTCTGTTATTCACACAACTCATGAGGAAGGACTCTGTCTTTAGGCACTCTGTTATTCACACAACTCATGAGGAAGGACTCTGTCTTTAGGCACTCTGTTATTCACACAACTCATGAGGAAGGACTCTGTCTTTATGCACTCTGTTACTCACACAACTCATGAGGAAGGACACTGTCTTTAGGCACTCTGTTATTCACACAACTCATGAGGAAGGACTCTGTCTTTATGCACTCTGTTACTCACACAACTCATGAGGAAGGACTCTGTCTTTATGCACTCTGTTATTCACACAACTCATGAGGAAGGACACTGTCTTTAGGTACTCTGTTATTCACACAACTCATGAGGAAGGACTCTGTCTTTAGGCACTCTGT
The DNA here is from genome assembly GCF_045679555.1 of Salvelinus alpinus. Taxonomy (NCBI): domain Eukaryota; kingdom Metazoa; phylum Chordata; class Actinopteri; order Salmoniformes; family Salmonidae; genus Salvelinus; species Salvelinus alpinus. The sequence goes on from NC_092107.1 coordinate 34,287,138, forward strand.
TATTCACACAACTCATGAGGAAGGACTCTGTCTTTAGGCACTCTGTTATTCACACAACTCATGAGGAAGGACTCTGTCTTTAGGCACTCTGTTATTCACACAACTCATGAGGAAGGACTCTGTCTTTAGGCACTCTGTTATTCACACAACTCATGAGGAAGGACTCTGTCTTTAGGCACTCTGTTATTCACACAACTCATGAGGAAGGACTCTGTCTTTAGGCACTCTGTTATTCACACAACTCATGAGGAAGGACTCTGTCTTTAGGCACTCTGTTATTCACACAACTCATGAGGAAGGACTCTGTCTTTATGCACTCTGTTATTCACACAACTCACGAGGAAGGACACTGTCTTTAGGCACTCTGTTATTCACACAACTCATGAGGAAGGACACTGTCTTTAGGCACTCTGTTATTCACACAACTCATGAGGAAGGACACTGTCTTTAGGCACTCTGTTATTCACACAACTCATGAGGAAGGACACTGTCTTTAGGCACTCTGTTATTCACACAACTCATGAGGAAGGACACTGTCTTTAGGCACTCTGTTATTCACACAACTCATGAGGAAGGAGGGAGGGTGTGGGTGCAGAGAGGGGCTGGGGGATGGGGTGGGCAGGGGGGGGATGCTGACACCTCCAGTTTCCCACGTTCCCCTGCTCTCACCTGCCCCCTGACAGACCAGGCCGCTGGAGGAAACAAGTCGTGTAACTCAAAACCCACAATTACCGAGCACGCTTTGTAATGAAATATACTGTGTGTCTATTCAAGGAAACGCTCTTACAGCATATGTGTGTTGTGGTATGTTTGTTAAGTCACTTTCTGGCCATGTGCATGTCACCTCTTCTCCATAGTGTCACTGCCAGACTCAGAGAGAAGTGGAACCAGTTAGGCGGTACACATGACTGCTTGTCTGTCTGTCTGTCTGTCTGTCTGTCTGTCTGTCTGTCTGTCTGTCTGTCTGTCTGTCTGTCTGTCTGTCTGTCTGTCTGTCTGTCTGTCTGTCTGTCTGTCTGTCTGTCTGTCTGTCTCTGTCTGTCTGTCTGTCTGTCTGTCTGTCTGTCTGTCTGTCTGTCTCTGTCTGTCTGTCTGTGTCTGTCTGTCTGTCTGTCTGTCTGTCTGTCTGTCTGTCTGTCTGTCTGTCTGTCTGTCTGTCTGTCTGTCTGTCTGTCTGTCTGTCTGTCTGTCTGCCTGCCTGCCTGTCTGCCTGTCTGCCTGTCTGCCTGTCTGTACAGGCATGTGTCGGGTAGAATGGCAAGCTGCTGTAGGAGCTGTTTGCTCTCTCAGAAAGCACCAGATTAATCTGCTTGAGAACACACACACACACAGGTCATAGTTGTAGATAAATGGAGGATAGTGAGGTTATGCACGCTGCATAATCCTGACAGAGAGCATCACTAAACGGGCGACAGGACAAGAACCTCTGCACTTGGGAAATAGTCATTCACAGCCCCCGCTTTCTTCTCCCTCCTCTCTCTCCTCTCCTTCCTCTCCCTCCTCTCTCTCTCCTCTGTCTCTGTCTCTCTCCCTCGCTCTCGCTCCCTCTCCCTCGCTCTCTCTCTCTCTCTGTTCCTCTCTCTGTCAGTCGTGGTGGTTCTCCCTTCCTCAGAGGCTCTGTAGGCAGTGTCAAGGCTGCTGTGTTGAGAAGGCTCTCTCTTTCTGATATATTTCTTATGTTCATATCATGTGATGTAAGAAGAGGTGGGTGGTGTATGGAGGGGGAAGAGGGACACACAGACTGTTAGCCGTGGCCAGTCGCTGCCTGAGAAAGAGGTGTCGGATCAGTGGTGTGTCACTAGTGCTGTCACTGGACCCCACTGCCGCCGAAGTGGCTCTGCTCTGCTACTGCTCTCAGCAACTTCTACATAGCAAGAGGAAAACACTTCTCCCCAGCACTCCTCTCTGTCTCACTTCATGGGAAGTGTCTCCGGTGAAGCTGAGCCCATAAGCATTTCAGCAGGACTGCAATAAATACTCCACCACCAACTTTGACAGGCAGAGAAAGAAGAGGAAGAGGGAAGAGAGAAGACGGAGAGAAAGAAGCGGGATCAATATTTCAGAGCATAGCTCCAGAAATCCATTCTGGAATTATTGTCAGCCTCCTCAGCCACCTCGCTAACACTGCTGCTGCTGCCTTCACAGGGATCAGTCCAATCCTGCAGGAAGTGGGGGGGTGTCAGAGTTGGCTGTGGGTGGTGTGACCTGGGCCAAAACTGTGAAGGAGGAGGAGGAAGGGGAGGCGTTGTTGTTGTTGTACTGTGGACCCCCCTCCCAGCTGTATGTGATGTGAGAGAACCAGGCGCATCTCTCCCTGCGACCCTCTCCTCTTTGCTCTAGCCCCAGTGAGAGCTGTGGATGCAGGCATGGCTGCCAGGCAGATGCCCCTGCTGCTGCTGCTGCTGGAGGTGCTGAGTGCAGTATGTATGCCAGGGGAAGGACAGGGGAGGTACAAGAGTGGCTGGAGGTGGAAAGGTGACAGGATCCGTGAGTAACCCCTCCTCCTCCATTTCCCAAAAACAACTACTCTTTCTCTCTTGTTGTCACACACCTATCTCTCTCCCTCTTTTCTCTCTGATATCAGTTTGATGAAGTTGAGCTCTACGCGTCTGAGGCAGCCGTGTTTATTCAGACATGTCTCGTCTCCGTTCCTTGTTGACAGACAGCTGCAAGTGATTTATCAATGAAAATATGAAATTGCTGGCCTTACCTTCCGGGCTTAGGATAGCAATGTGTGTGGCACTGAGCTTTGCTTAGGATAGCAATGTGTGTGTCACTGAGCTTTGCTTGCAATTATTTGGCTTTGTTATGACTACTTATAGACACTCTCTATTTTCTCTCTACCTCTCTCCTACTGTATTCCCAGTATGACTAATTCTCCTCCACTCCATTTCAGACAGTCATTAGTTGATCAGTGTTGAGTTGTTAAAAGCTGGTGAGAGCGGCCTGACTGGCAATTTCCTTCCTAGTAAAAAGCTGAGTGTCTCTCTCCAGGCGTGAGTGCATTATAGATGCTGAGATGTCATGTGTGTGTGGAGAGCGAGAGAGAGCGAGAGAGAGCGAGAGAAAGAAAGAGAGAGACCATTGGTTCACAGTGGGTAGCAGCGCTGCCTTTCCCCCAGCTTTTAGACTGCATGGCTAATGTGATTGCGTGCCACCGCTGTTTGAAGGGAGATAGAGGAGTCTTGATACTGTTCCAAGATTAAATGACTGACTGTGAAATGTACTAAGTCATGGAAGATCTTCTGTCTCCAAGGATACCAGGTCAGTGTGATTTAGCATCACAAGGCAAGGCGCACTTTATAGTGTAGGCTGCTTATGAACGGAAGTTGTCCCTCCAAAGTTGTGGCATTGGTTTCTCTCTAAGGAAACACTTCCTTTCTCATCTATACCTTACTGATGACTTCCTGGCATGGATCCAGTCCTGGTGTGTTGTGTTTCCTGCGTGGCCAGTCAGTGCACCCTGTCTGATGGCCCGGTGACTACGGCTCAGACCTTCTGTCAGTCTTAAAAAATACTAATCATTTCACCTTATTTATACAGCTTTTTCTCATTGAGATAAAATACACATTTTCAAGAGAGACCTCATCCAACAGCAGCAGGGAGAACAAAGTTTAAGTTAAAACAACTTACATACACTAACACAACATTGAACAAAACTATAAACACACATACATCACTACAATTACACCTTATGTAAAGAAAAACAAATGTCATAACTAAAAAACAGCTGACCAAAAGACAATTACACTCTTCTATGATATTAACATCGACCAGGTGTTTAAACTCCACCAACGTAACAAGATCATCACATTTAAAAATGTTCAGGAGAGAATTCCAGGACCACGGAGCTGAGTAACTAAAACTATTTGATGACCTGTTCTAATTCTTGGTACTGTTAAAAGCAAATTAGAATGGGACCGTAATTGATATGTATTTACTGATCTGATTAAATAAAATTGAGATAAAGTGGCATTTGACCCAATATGGCCTTATAAATCAGTGTATACCAGTGTTTAAGCCTACGCAAGGTCAATGACAACCAGCCAACAGAGCTGTAGAGATGTATTTATCTTTTATTTTTTTACATGGCAGCAACACAACATGAAGGCAGCACAGCATGGTAGCAGCACAACATGGCAGCAACACAACATCAAGTCAGCACAACATGGCATCAACACAACATGAAGGCAGCACAGCATGGTAGCAGCACAACATGGCAGCAACACAACATGAAGGCAGCACAGCGTGGTAGCAGCACAACATGGCAGCAACACAACATGAAGGCAGCACAGCATGGTAGCAGCACAACATGGCAGCAACACAACATGAAGGCAGCACAGCGTGGTAGCAGCACAACATGGCAGCAACACAACATGAAGGCAGCACAGCATGGTAGCAGCACAACATGGCAGCAACACAACATGAAGGCAGCACAACATGGCATCAATACAATATGGCAGCAGCACAACATGGTAGCGGCACTACAAGAGATCACAATGATGTGTTAGGTGTTTTTGATTGGTAATGAACCTGTGGGACACATAATATACTGAATCAAGTGCTCTCGGGGTTGTGGTTGAGGCCTGCATATATATAACATCACTAAAATATAAAGCCCCTTCCTGGCCTGCAGAGAAACACAAGCCTTATTTAAAAAATGTTGAACCTTTATTTAACTAGGCAAGTCAGATAAGAACAAATTATTATTTACAATCACAGCCTAGGAACAGTGGTTTAACTGCCTTGTTCAGGGGCAGGACAACAGATTTTTACCTTGTCAGCTCAGGGATTTGAACTAGCAACCTTGCGGTTCTTGGCCCAACGCTCTAACCACTAGGCTACCTGCCGGTAATAAAAACCTATTTTCAGCTTGAGCTTCCTTATCAAGTTCTCTACATGAACAGTGAAGCTCAGCTTGTCATCCACCCACACTCCCAAATATTTGTTCACTTACATCATGTAAAAACCCTTGAATATCAAACTGCTTCCAGTTTCTTTTCACAATGACACGTGGAGATTGCTTAGGAATTGTATAATCTCTCACACAGGCAATAACACAGTGATCACTTATGTCAGTCTGCAGCTTATGTCAGTCTGCAGGTCGGAGGTGATGATGTGTTAGCTGTTAGCTGGTTGGAAGTGTTTCACTTTTCACTCTGCAGAAGTTCTCTCTGTCTGAGTGGCTCAAAGTTCTTAACACCTCTCCTGTGACTTCCTCTTAGAATGTTTTTGCTGTGGCTGGAAATGCAAGAGTTCAAAAGTAAATTCTGACAGTTTTTTGTCTCACACACACACACACACACACACACACACACACACACACACACACACACACACACACACACACACACACACACACACACACACACACACACACACACACACACACACACACACACACACACACACACACACACACACACACACACACACAGACACTACAGACACATAAAAGTAGGTGTACACTGTCTCTTGCAGTCAAAGCTATTGGTACCATGTGGGTTTTATAATTGTAATTGAGGGCCCCTGGTCTAGTCTGGTGTGATTTCTCAGTCTGTCTTGTATCTCACCTGACCCCTCACCTCTCACTGACCTGAGACTGAGGGCAATCAAACACAGATTAATATTTATGTACAGGTGCAAGATTCCTTCTGTCAACTCCCATCGTAAAATGAACAGGTGGCTGCAGCTTAACTGGGGATTACAACACTGTACTGAGGAGGGCAGGCGTAGGTTCCATACCAAGGTGTAAAGTTTCACTGTGTTATGTTGTCGCTCCACACTTAAATATTGACTTCATCTGTACAGGTAACTGCAATAACCGTGGTCCTGCAGAATGTTTTTCAAAGTGTCTATGGGTTTGTGTTCTTTGTCATTGAGTAGCTGGATGTGTAGTGATGTACATCAGGTCTTCCCAAACTGGGGTACTGTTGGGGTATGCCAAATAAAAATGGGATTCCATTTGATATATATATATATATATATATACATATATACACTGCTCAAAAAAATAAAGGGAACACTTAAACAACACAATGTAACTCCAAGTCAAGTTGGTTATCAAGGGGCGAAGTATTGACACGTTTTTTTGAATTGAGAGACGAGCTTAAAGTTTTCTTTACTGACCATAATTTTCACTTGTCTGACCGCTGGCATGATGATGAGTTTCTCACATGACTGGCCTTTTCTCACCGGAATGATCTGAATCTATGGTTACAGGGACTCTGCGCAACTATATTCAATGTGAGGGACAAAATTGAGGCTTTGAAGAAGTTGGAGCTCTTTTCTGTCTGCATTAACAAGGACAACACACAGGTCTTTCCATCATTGTATGATTTTGTGTGTGCAAATGAACTCAAGCTTACGGACAATGTCAAATGTGATATAGCAAAGCACCTGAGTGAGCTGGGTGCGCAATTACGCAGGTACTTTCCCGAAACGGACGACACAAACAACTGGATTCGTTATCCCTTTCATGCCCTGCCTCCAGTCCACTTACCATTATCTGAACAAGAGAGCCTCATCGAAATTGCAAAACAAGCGGTTCTGTGAAAATTGAATTTAATCAGAAGCCACTGCCAGATTTCTGGATAGGGCTGCGTTCAGAGTTTATTGCCTTGGAAAATCACGCTGGGAAGACACTGATGCCATTTGCAACCACTTACCTATGTGAGAGTGGATTCTGGGCCCTCATTAGCATGAAAACTAAATACAGGCACAGACTGTGTGGAAAATTATTTAAGACTGAGACTCTCTCCAATACAACCCAACATTGCAGAGTTATGTGCGTCCTTTCAAGCACACCTTTTCATTAACCTGTGGTGAGTTATTCACAATATATTATGAACAAATATGATTTTATATGTAAGATGGCTAAATAAAGAGCAAAATGATTGATTATTATTATATTATTATTTGTGCCTGGTCCAATGCCTGGTCACTATTGTAAAGTGGTTGTTCCACTGGATATCATAAGGTGAATGCACCAATTTGTAAGTCGCTCTGGATAAGAGCGTCTGCTAAATGACTTAAATGTAAAATGTAAATGTAATAAGAGCTCTTTGTCACTTCCCACGAGCCGGGTTGTGACAAAAACTCACACTCATTATTATGTTTAATAAATGTATCGTATAGTGTGTGTGTGGCAGGCTTACAATGATGGCTAAAAACAAACATTTGAGAGTGCGCTGACCCTGGTGCTAGAGGGGGTAAGCAGCTGGAGGTTGAATGTTTGAAGGGGTACGGGGCTATAAAATGTTTGGGAACCACGATGTACATGAATAAACGTTCCATTTGACAGCACCCAGTGAAAGACGGCGGTAATGATATGCATGAGCACAGCTTGCCCATAAATGTGATAATGTCATCAGAGAAACACAGACATTATTACCTTGGAGTAAATCTTCTCTGGCAGATACACACACAGACCCACAGACCCACAGACCCACAGACCCACAAACACACACACACACACACACACACACACACACACACACACACACACACACACACACACACACACACACACACACACACACACACACACACACACACACACACACACACACACACACACACACACACACACACACACACACACACACACAGAGAGTCTGCTGGAGGCCAGGAATAGAGAGGATGTTAGTGTGTGTGGTAAATAAAACACAGCTTTGTTTCTGGTGACCGAGTTGTCCCTTCTAGTTCTGTACCGCAGTATACTGTCCTACCCCTCGTGGCAAAATGGGGCAGAGAGAAAAATGTGTGGTTTTATAGCTAATCTCATGCTATTTTACACATTTTGCCACGAGGCTGAGAGAAAATGCTGACTTTTTAGAGCTAATTTCCTGCTATTATACACATTTTGCCATGAGACTAAGATATCATTTTGCCATTTTAAAGCTAATTTCCTGTAATTAAGAAAATAATAATGGTTTATAACGTGTTCATATTCTATCTGGGGGGGCTCCCCAAAGCTGCGGAGAGAGAGTCTTTTCAAAGCCAGCTGATTTACTGCGGATGGAAATTGCTTTTTTACAAGGAAGGGAAGTAGAATTGAGAAATGGAGCCTGTGTGGCTTTTACAAGTTGATGTCTCTTCTCTCTCCTCTCTTTTCCTTCAGGGAGGGGTAACATGCTTCTATAGGACTGAGAGATAATTGCTGTTAGCTGGAGTGGACTCTTCTCTTGGTTTATGACACCTGGTGTGAAGGATGCTGGGTCCTCCAGACTGGCCTCTTCACTGGTGATAGCTGGGCTGGACTGTGCTTTGTGTTGCTGCTGAAGAGGCAGTTTACCATCTTTCCGTGTGTGTGTGTGTGTGTGTGTGTGTGTGTGTGTGTGTGTGTGTGTGTGTGTGTGTGTGTGTGTGTGTGTGTGTGTGTGTGTGTGTGTGTGTGTGTGTTTTTATCCAGGTCAGTATGACACTCTGACACTTGTCCACCATCAGACTTGTCCGTGTCGCGTTGCTTGATATTAGTGATGGTCTTTGAATAGACTTTTAAATAGACACCCTCTGTTTTTTTAATTTGTTGGATATGTATCCGGTTCAGTGGTGGTCAGTGCCGATTATTTTTTTCATGAGCATGGCCTTATTTCTATTACAGCATGTTGGATGACTGTCATTCACATTCCATTCACCCTGTTCAATGTAACAGCGACAGGTTTAGGCTACTACATGATACTCACATTTTCGTTATACCCATCATGAGGTTGTTACAACCTAGCCTATGAATGAAAGTTTACAACGTAGCTGCACACAGGTCGAGAGACAAATTGGTGCCGGAAGAAATGGCAGCAGTTTTACGGGCGCCCAACCAATTGTGCTATTATGTGGGTTTTTTCACGTTATTTGTAACTTATTTTGTACATAATGTTTCTGCAACCGTATCTTACGGCAAAAAAGAGCTTCTGGACATCAGGACTGCGATCACTCACCTCGGATTAGACAAAGATTTTTTCTTCAACAAGCAAGACGCACAGGACATTCTCCAAACACCCGACAGGGCCAACATCCCCGTTATTTGCAAGAGGAAGCGACGCAGGTACAGAGGACAAAGAGCTGGATGTCTCAAAGTTGAGTGGGAAAGCTGCCGTTACCGTCAATACTACCCGACAACGTGCAATCATTGGACAATAAACTAGACGAGGTACGATCACGAATATCTTACCAACGGGACATCAAAAACTGTAATATCCTATGTTTCATGGAATCGTGGCTGAATGACGACATGGATATTCAGCTAGCGGGATACACGCTGCACCGACAAGATAGAACAGCACACTACGGTAAGACGAGGGGGGGCGGTCTGTGCATATTTGTAAACAACAGCTGGTGCACGAAATCTAAGGAAGTCTCTAGATTTTGCTCGCCTTAAGTAGAGTATATTGTGATAAATTGCAGGCCACACTACTTGCCTAGAGAGTTCTCAGCTATACTTTTCATGGCTGTTTATTTACCACCACAGACAGATGCTGGCACTAAGACCACACTCAGTCAGCTGTATAAGGAAACAGGAAACCACTCACCCAGAGGCGGCGCTCCTAGTGGCCGGAGACTTTAATGCAGCGAATCTTAAATCAGTTCTACCAAATTTCCATCAACATGTTAATTGTGCAACCAGAGGGAAAAAAAATCTAGATTCACCTGTACTCCACACAAAGAGACGCGTACAAATATCTTCCTCGCCCTCCATTTGGTAAATCCGACCACAACTCTATCGTCCTGATTCCTGCTTACAAGCAAAAATTAAAGCAGGAAACACCAGTGACTCGGTCTATAAAAAAGTGGTCAGATGAATCAGATGCATAACTACAGGACTGTTTTGCTATCACAGACTGGAACATATTCTGGAATTCTTCCGATGACATTGAGGAGTACACCACATCAGTCACTGGCTTTGTCAATAAGTGCATCGAGGACGTCGTCACACAGTGACTGTACGTACATACCCCAACCAGAAGCCATGGATTACAGGCGACATTCGCAATGAGCAGAAGGGTAGAGCTTCCACTTTCTAGGTGCGGGACTCTAACCCGGAAGCTTACAAGAAATCCTGCTATGCCCTGCAACGAACCATCAAACAGGCAAAGCGTCAATACAGGGCTAAGATTGAATCATACTACACTGGCTCCGACGCTCGTCTTCTGTGGCAGGGCTTGCAAACTATTACAGACTACAAAGGGAAGCACAGCCGCGACCTGTCCAGTGACACGAGCCTACCAGACGAGCTAAATCACTTCTATGCTCGCTTCGAGGCAAGCAACACTGAGGCATGCATGAGAGCATCAGCTGTTCCGGACGACTGTGTGATCACTCTCTCTGTAGCCGACGTGAGTAAGACCTTTAAGCAGGTCAACATACACAAGGCTGCGGGGCCGATTACCAGGACGTGTGGAATGTATAAACCTCTGATCACACTTAAACACTGTTCACATTCATTGAAGCCACATTGTATTACTTCTCGCATCTACGCACTCTCCTCCTCTCACATTTTCCCTTCGCTTGTGGACTTCAATACACAACAAATCAGCTGTACGTGACCAGGTGAAAAAACCTTTCCAAGCCAAACCATGTCATAACCGCTACACACAGCCTACATCGTTGTCCCCATATTAGCTAAAGTAACGTCATAGTCAACATACAGTGCCTTGCAAAAGTATTTATCCCCGTTGGCATTTTTCCTATGTCCTATTTAAAAGTAAAGGGTTCATATGTATTCACCCCCTTTGCTATGAAGCCCCTAAATAAGATATGGTGCAACTAATTACTTTCAGAAGTCACATAATTAGTTAAATATAAATATCAGAAACTTTGAACATCCCACGGAGCACCATTAAATCCATTATTAAAAAATGGAAAGAATATGGCACCACAACAAACCTGCCAAGAGAGAGTCACCCACCAAATCTCACGGACCAGGCAAGGAGGGCATTAATCAGAGGCAACAAAGAGACCAAAGATAACCCTGAAGGAGCTGCAAAGCTCCACAGCGGAGATTGGAGTATCTGTCCATAGGACCACTTTAAGCTGTACACTCCACAGAGCTGGGCTTTATGGAAGAGTGGCCAGAAAAAAGCCATCGCTTAAAGAAAAAAATAAGCAAAAATGTTTGGTGTTTGCCAAAAGGCATGTGGGAGACTCCCCAAACATATGGAAGAAGGTACTCTGGTCAGATGAGACTAAAATTTAGCTTTTTGGCCATCAAGGAAAACGCTTTGTCTGGCGCATACCCAACACTTCTTATCACCCGATAACACAATTATTTTTCATCGGCAGGGACTGGGACACTGGTCAGAATTGAAGGAATGATGGATGGCGCTAAATACAGGGATATTCTTGAGGGAAAGCTGTTTCAGTCTCCAGAGACTTGAGAGTGGGACGGAGGTTCACCTTCCTACATGACAATGACCCTAAACATACTGCTAAAGCAACACTCGAGGGGTTTAAGGGGAAACATTTAAATGTCTTGGAATGGCCTAGTCAAAGCCCAGACCTCAATCCAATTGAGAGGAAATACATTTGTAAACCAAAAGCTTACCTTGAGTTCCAGTGTTGTGTTGGATAGTCATAGCCAGCTAGCTAACATAGCATCCCTCTGTTTGGGCAGGGTGTTTGAGTAGGCTAAACTATCTAACTGTATTTGCTAGCTAAGTAAGTGAAACTGAAAGTAAAAAAAAAAATACTCTCTCTCGCTCTCTCTTGCTTCTCCTTCATTTTGGAAGATATTAATTTGTAAAAAAAAAAATTCAACTATTGTCTTTCTCTCTCTCTTTGAGTCAACTACTCACGACATGTTACGCATGGCATTTCTGGCTAGCTGTAGTTTATGCTTTCAGTACTAGATTAATTATCTGATCTTTTGATTGCGTGGACAACATGTCAGTTCATGCTGCAAGAGCTCTGATAGGTTGGAGGATGTCCTCCGGAAGTTGTCATAATTACTGTGTAAGTCTATGGAAGGGGTTGAGAACCATGAGCCTCCTAGGTTTTGCACCCAGAGGTCAATGTACCCAGTAAAGGATGGAAGCTAGCTGTACTCCGGCTACACCATGGTCCTACCCTAAGGAGTGCTGTTGTGTTTCAATCAATTATTTGGTGACATGTTATTATTGTTATGAGCGGCGAAGCAGGTGAACCCGAGTGCAGACTCAGACGAGGAGACAGGGATACAGTAACTAAGGTATTTATAGAAAAGCGGGGGTGGCCAGGGAAGCTCGGGCGGGTAGCAGGGAACCAGGAATTGAGGCTGAGGCTGGGGCAAGGGGGGTAGGTGCAGGGTAAGCAGGTCCGAAGCGGAATCCAAGGAAGCAGTAGAGTGGGGGTCCAGGGCAGGGAAGCAGAACTGACGAGATGAGGGACAGGAGACAGGGACCAGAGTCAGAGCAGACGGAACGGTATCGGAGATAAAAGCAGCGTCAGGCTAGGGAAAAACTGGCACAACAGGATAACAAGAACTTCGCTGGAACAAACGGCTTGAAATGCAGACTGACTGAGGAAAGGCTATGATCTGGCAGCGTGGAAGTGGCAGGGCTGTGTCATGACGTGGCCCTTTCTGTGTGTAGATTGTGGCTTCCCCCTCTCTCACTCTCTCCTACACCCATGTTCTGTTATCTCAGGTCGTAAATTACTGCAGAGAGTTTCACAGTAGAACAAAGGAACTCCCGCCAAATTCTACTACATCACAGACTTTGAGAACTGAACAATATCCATGTTTTGGAGAATGTGTAAACGGTCGGTGGAGAAGTCAGCTATGACCCGGTACGTTTTGTTTCATGTTTGTGACCTCATGAAAGACAATACAGCCACATTACCCAAACTTTGTTTATACAGGTGTCTCAGTTATGAAGTTTGCATCTAATTATTGTATACAATTAATGAGTAAAGATTAAACTATTTGTGAAATGATGTAATGTGATGTTAAACCTTTAATGTGAGAGAATTTTATTCCCTTTGAAGTTTAACTAAGTCATTGGCCTGCCCCTGTGAGCACGGTGGAGAGCCCTATCCAATTGTTAGGAATAAAACCCCCTCCTAAGAAAATCCTCTTCAGACTGAACAAACCCACAGCGTGAGCTGTGATTGCAAATAGTTTAGACCACGCATACCTCGGTGTAAACTGAGGTGGCACAGGTTTGAGTACCAAGACTAGAAAACCATACCCCATGGAGCATTGGCTACACGGCTGGAAATAGTTAAGCTCTGAGATTATCGATCCCGACAGAATAAGAGCAAAACTTAGATACTAATTACTAGTCTGCAGCTAAAAATTATAGAAACCTGGGATGCGAATCCCGACAACCGCCGAAACATCTATTATAGTAGCCATTCTAACCACGAAAGACTTTGATCTTCAGGGAAACAGAAAGAGAGAGAGAGACTCGGGTGAACTCTCCAGCAGACGGACTGACGATTCCAACAGAGATCACAATGACACATGGGTGTAAATATATATTGATCGCAATTATTCCCGAATGAGTGAGCATTCATGTGCAAAGGATTAGCACTTCAATTAATATAATTATCAACTGAGTCTTTTCCGCACTTTCTCAGTCCACACCTACTTCCCTTTGTCCACCAAGCCTTCATATCGGCTTAGCCCACTAGGGAATCTTCCCTATCCTTGTCAGTACAATATCTACTGTTTGTTTGTTTATGCATTTCTGTAATTATTTAGTTAGTTTGTAAATAAATGATTAAGTCAATTGGTGTATTGATGATTTATAGTAACGGCTGGGTTTGTGCAGAAAACCAACATTTATGACGTTTGGAATGAGACTGATGTGAGGTAAAGAATAATTCATTGATAGAAGACGAATTTATCAAATATTAAAATATCTGAAGAGTTATATTTCGAAAATTATAACTTTGTAATCTGAAGATTTTCCGTGGTTCCCCGACTTCCTAGTTAATTACATTTACATGATTAGTTTAATCACGCAATAATAATTACAGATAATTGATTTGATAAAATCACAGTCTTCACTTTTAATGATGGCAAAGACACGACAGCTGAGTATTTGTAGAGGTCTTGACTATGGAACAGGTTGCAGCTGGTGGGGATCTGCTCTGACTCCAGCACACCTGTCTCCACTCACACAATCAGATACACCCACAGAGAGAGAGAGAGGGAGAGAGCACTGGGGGAGTGGCGGCAGGTTAGGGAGACACAGGATTAGAAGTAGAGGGCGTGGCAGGGGCAGATGTAACAATTATATTTAGTATAGTTTTACCTAAAAAGGATAACTTGTTAAATGTTTTTAACATTTTATTGTTATGAAATTCAGTGAGTAGGATGGACCTCCCCTTCCTCCTCTGATCTGGTTCACCCCCTCACCTATATACCATATGTGACATTATTATTATTATTATTTTGTCCATCAATGCCTTACATACACTCTATATAACAGGGGTAGGCAACCCTGTTCCTGGAGTGCCGCAGGACACACACGCACACGCACACACGCACACGTGCATGCGCACGCACATAGGATTTTGTTCCAACTAGGCACCACACCTGACCAACTGAGCTAATTGATCAGTTCAGTGATTGCCTAAATTCAACACCTGGTCTTCAAAACCATGAAGTGCCTGCAACACTCCAGGACCAGGGATGCCTTTCCCTGCTATATAACATTATAGAATGGCCATGAGCTCTGTCATCCTATAGATGGCAACAGTGATGTATATTAAGCATGGGGAAGTTGTAGATGTTGTAGTGGGGCTGGTTAAATGAGAGAGAGATGCTGATGAGCTATGGTCCGAGTGTTGTGGTTGAGTTAGGGGCCAGCTGGGGCCCAGACGTTGGGACCACAGAGACGTTGGGACCACAGAGCTTCTCAGCAGCTCTGCCCACAGCACTGAATCTGGCTGCCATTTAAAAAGGCTGAAGGCCTCTGTGTGCATGTGTTCTTATGATTATATTCAGTCTTGTGCAGAGGAGCATGCGAAGTATACGAACATTTTGTACCTACCAATTATCATTGGTTGAATCAGTATGATGATCCTCTATATTTGGAAATGATTCGGTTCTGTTCAGGCCATGGCTCTAATTACAGCTGGTAATTACAATTGGGATCCAGATGCTTTGTATATTTTTCGTGTAGAGGTCACTTTTCAAGTCCACTGCTTTCTCTCCATTTCCTCCTTCTTTGACACACACACACACACACACGCACACGCGCACGCGCACACGCACGCACACACACACACACACACACACACACACACACACACACACACACACACACACACACACACACACACACACACACACACACACATGCACCCACACACAAACACATGCACATGCACAAACACACACGCACACACACACACACACACACACACACACACTCCCTCTCTCCCTTCTATCTCTCTCACTCTTTTATCTCCCCTTAAGGCTCCAGAAGGTTTAGACACATTTTAATTAAGTAACAATGTGCTTCAAAATCTGACTTTCTGTACCTCCCACAAGGTCACAGGGGCGGAAGGATGAATGGTGGGCCGGGGTGATCTATCATGGGCCAGGGGGTGGAGAAGGGGGGACAGGGAGCGCAGGCATCCATCCTGCTAGATGTCATCTGCATCTGTAATTCACTGCAGTGTACAGGATTTTAGACACCTGATTCCCTCTTTCTCTCTCTCTCTGTACATCCAAATGAAGATCTGAGAGACTTTCTCTCTCATGTGCAAAAAACTGAACTTTTATCTAATTATGCAATCAGCTCAGAATTAGAGTCTATTTGTATGCGGCTGTCATTGTTGTCAGGTCATAAATGATTGTCTCCGTTTTAATGTTGTTCTGAGAAAGGCTCTTTGAGCTTCAGGGTTCTATTGGGTGGAAAGTGGTTGTGGATTATGATAGGAATTGAATCTTTTTTTGCCGGGGGGGGGGGGGGGGGGTGAAAAAACAGGTAGACAGTGCGGATCGGACACAGCCAATAAATACTAGGCTCTGAAAGGTTTGGGGAAGAGCTGAAGCAGGGGTTTCTGGCATTCTCAGGAACTGTAGTGGTCAGGGGTCATTCAATAAGATGGCAGGTTTTAAGAGGTTAAAAATCAGATGAGACCGTCCTTTGAAGTTAATGTCCCTTATTTTCATTCTCCTTGTTTGGCTTTGGCGACATCATTTTAACTTAAACATTCAGACTAGCAAACATTTGCACACATAAACATTTTGGTTTCCACATCTGTTTTGAAACATTGCACGTTTACCGTGACCTATACATTTCTCTGTGCTTGTTCTCTTGCATTTCTCAGTCTGTAACACTAGGGGCAGTGGTGCTCTTAACACAGACCCTGCTGTAGACCAGGGATTCTTCTGTCTTTCTGACTGCTGTCAAATGTAGAGTGACCAAAATAGAATTTGAGAGGGAAATATTTTATGTGAGTGAATAAGGAATGAGCCAGAGTGGTGTCCCCCTATAACTGACATATGAGACTGCTAAAAAGAGCCTAAATGAACTAGAAAATTGGTGACAAAAGGGTGATAATGATACGCTAATGACTAACACTCCCTCTCATTTGACTTATTGGAGATGACAGTTGGCTATCCTGCAGAGGAACAGTCCTGAAATAATTACCAGAGGCTGGCTGGATGGGGCATAAGGGCAAGAGTCACTCTGCTGAAAGACTCTAGCTGTGACATTGATGAACATTCTGACTGACTAGGAAGTTCTTCTAAAAGGACATGATGTCAGTTCCTTCATTACCATTTGAGCTGATGAAGCACTGGGTTTACCCTGAATTATAAACTGGGTGGTTCGAGCCCTGGATGCTGATTGGCTGACAGCCGTGGTATAGGGTATGACAAAACATTTATTTTCACTGATCTAATTACGTTGGTAACCAGTTTATAATACCAATAAGGCACCTCGGGGGTTTGTGGTATATTACCAATATACCTGTATCCAGGCACTCCGTGTTGAATCGTGCGAAAGAGCAGCCCTTAGCCGTGTTATATTGGCCATATACCACACCTTCTCGGGCCTTATTGCCTAATTATACCACCGTGGCGTGGGCTTGCCTGGTGATGTAGTGAACCTGGGAGATCTGTGCATCATCTTCCCTGACACACCATTTCCTCACAACAATCCTCCCTGCTGCTTCGACCATCAGCACCATCACGCTAACCACACTCTTCACACTCACAACATACCATGTTAACTCTGAGTCGGGTGTTTGGGGTTTACGGCCCTATGCCACGTGTGTGAGGGGAGATATTAAACCCAGCTGTTTCAAAACAACATATATACAGAGTGGAGATTTTGTTTCAACTTGAAGTCAATGTGTGCTGACATTACAAAAGGGGAATAAGGGATGAATAAGGGATGAAGAATTCCGTATGGACCGTAGGCTACAACCCTATTGCTAAACAGTTCTCCGATCTAACCATAACTATCACTCCTCTCCTAAAGAGTGTAGTGTAAGGCCTTTTATCATGTGTACATGTTTAAGATTCCTCTCTTTTGTGGTTCCTGAAGTTTTCACAAAGATATTTCTGGAAAAGCCATAGAGAACACCATGGAAGCAACTCTATATAACATCAAATATATGGTTTATAAGTACTTGGAATTTCCTACACTGTGTGGTCTCAGTCTAGACACACAAAACCATCTCTGACACTGGAATCTGTAGAAAATATGGAGCTGGCTGCAGGGTGCTGTACAGTGCTGGAGGGTGTTCCAGGGTGCTGGAGAGTGCTGCAGGGTGCTGGAGGGTGCTGGAAGGGGGGGGGGGGGGGTGCTGCAGGCTGCCAGAAGGTGCTGAGCGGTGCTGCAGGGTGCTGAAAGGTGCTGAACGATGCTGAACAGTGGGGTGCAGAATGGTGCTGAACAGTGCATCAGGGTGCTGAACGGTGCTGCAGGGTGCTGTAGGGTGCTGGAGGGATCTGCGTGGTGTTGGAGGGTTCTGCAGGGTGCTGGAGGGTAATGCAGGATACTGCATGGTGCTGGAGTGTGCTGGAGGGCGCTGCATGGTGCTGAAGCGTGCTGCAAGGGATCATGGACAACAGAAGTCAGAGGTGCCAGAGAGTGTAGAGGAACCAGAGCCAGATCCAACAGTGGTGCTGTGCTGAGGCTAATCGTAGTTGATGAAGACTGGCAGTGGAGCTGCAGACTCAAACACAGATCACCCTCTTTAATTAATTGACTATTTGAAAATCTGGAAAGAGACAAGGCTTCTGTTATTGTGCCCCACTCTCCCTTTGTGTCTTAATTTTGAAAAGAGGCTAAATTGAATGAGGCTTTTGTTTTGGCCAATCTTCCCTGCAGTTGTGTGGCTAATGAAATAACGAGTGTGAATGAAAACAGATTTATGATTATTCAGATTGCCATCAAAAGAGTGGCACAGGAAGTTGAAACACAAAGGACCAAACCAAAAATGGTATTATTTCATATATTTATTTGACTAAATCAGCAGCACTACTAGCACAGCCATTGTTAGATTATACAAAGATGCATCATCCAATCACATTTGTTCTTCTCTCCATCAGTTGTATGTCTCTCATATATCCGTTAGTTGCAGCTACAGCTGAGAAGCCCCATGTGGTAACGTCACCTCTGGAACCAGATGTAATGCCTCATACATATACTGTATTCTTCAACGGTTTCCCATCATTTTAACATTGCAGTTTTATAAGGTCAAGCTAAGCGTGTTTGTCTAGTTCCATGTTATTTTCCTGCTGGCTGTGTGTTCTCTAGTCCCACGGACACATCCCTAGTGCTGCTACCAGTCCTGCATGGCGTGGATAATACACTACTGCTGTAGGGTAAAAGTGGAAACAGGACTGAAAGTCCCACACCATATGAACGCAGTACTGGACATATTACCACCAGATGTATAACACCGTGGCATGCATTTTCCTCTCCTAAAGCCCTTCTCTTTAAACACATAAATGTAACAAAGTGTTGTTGATGTCTCGTATGCTATACTGATTTACTGTAACTAAGTACGAAGGGATGCATTAGAGACAGTATGGTGCGTGACCCCTTTTTACGCTCTCTACCTTCAAGGACAGCGTGGTGATTAGTTTCCCTTCTAAAAATGCACTTGATTTTGTGTGTTTTGTCTCGATTTGTTGACGCCTAACAGATGGTAATGCAGTACCTCTTGGCATGTCAATCAGTACTCTGCCTCCATCCAGCCAGTCACCTGCCACTAATACATTTGGGTGATTGTGTGGGGTGAGGGAGAGGGCTCTGTGAGGCCTTGACGGGGTGGGACGGGGTGGGACGACATGGCACGGCACGGGACGGGGTGGGACGACACGGCACGGGACAGGGTGGGACGGGGTGGGACGGCACGGCACGGGACGGGGGATGGGGTGGGACGACACGGGACGGGGGACGGGGTGGGACGGCACGGGACGGGGGACGGGGTGGGACGGCACGGGACGGGGGACGGGGTGGGACGGCACGGGACAGGGTGGGACGGGGTGGGACGACACGGCACGGGACGGGGTGGGACGGGGTGGGACGGCACGGCACGGGACGGGGGATGGGGTGGGACGGGGTGGGACGGCACGGCACGGGACGGGACGGGGGACGGGGTGGGACGGCACGGCACGGGACGGGGTGGGACGTGGTGGGACGGGGGACAGGGTGGGACAGCACGGCACGGGGGACGGGGGACGGGGTGGGCGCACTTTGTCTTTTGTTGCATTTCATGCCTTGGTTGAATTTATGATCTGCCCCCGGCCCTCTGGTGACTCACTGCTCACATCATGTGTCAGGTGACACCACTGTTCTCTGGTAAACACAAACTATAGGCTTTACCATCTCCTTCAGATGTTTTGACTGATAGATTACCATTTGTGCTGATGATATATGGACTGGGGTTCAGCCATCGTTGTTTATTGGTATCAGGATAAGAGAAGGAAGCAAGCCTTGGGTGTTGGTCCACGGGACATCCTGCTTATATCTGGGCCAACTATGTCAGGTTTAATATCAGACACTGATTTCACATAGAGCTGGATCAACCTGAAGATGAATGTCAAGAGTGTCTTATAATTCAATTTAATCAAAATGTTCCTCTCTGTAATCTCCACTGCCTCTGTGTCTATTCGATGCTTGATCCAATGAGAGTGAAAATTGAGATGAGCTTTGCCAAGTAATAATGTTCAACTCATCGGGTTGCACAAGTGCTGGACAGATGCCTGTGGAATAATGGTAATATTGTCAGGGAAAATTCCACCGCCATTTAGGGTTCACTAAGACTCTAGTGAAGCTCTATTCATGTGATCATCCCCAGATGAACACCAGATATGATTTCCATATGAGTTATGTGAGCTGCATGCCAGAACAAGCCTTTCATCCTGTGGTTTTATGTCATACTTATCCCAAAGCATCCAGGAATCATGGCATATGGGGAAATAAAGTCTATGAATTTCAACGTGTATCGTTCTGGGTTCAGTAGTTGTTACTTATATCATTGAGTAATGATGCTGTCAGAAGAGTGTAGCTAACCGCTTGATAGTTGTTTGAATGAAATATATCTCTCTGAAAGACAGTAGGATAGGATAGTAAATCCCGCTCTGAAAATATTGTGTGTTATGAACCTTATGAAACTTTCTGAATTGTCTAATGGCCTATAATTTTCCTGACATTAGTCTGAGGGCCCTCTGGCAGGCTATCAAGTAAAAACAAGTCTTGATTTGTTGAGTGAGGATTGCGCTGTAGTCCTTGCATGGGACGTCCTCTATGCCGTGTAGGTGGGTGGAAAGGAGATGTATCGCTACATGGTCACAGAGTTATTGTCTGCTATCTGTAAATGTCTTACCACTGAATCTACACATTCCATGGGGACAAGAAAACATATGGTTTGTCTGTCAAAGTGGGGAGACACTGACTTTTGGCATTGTAAACCGTTCAGGATCCCTTTACAAGTTCAACTCCCACTCACCCCTTCCCTCAGGTGAAATAGGTTTCCTTTCTCAAAACCCTTCAGTCTTGTCAAAATCACTCAATCCCTCAAATGTGATTTGTACATCGTTTTGTTTTTATACCAATGCATTAGTCACCCAGTGCTTTATGAAATCTAAACTTTAAACCCCTAAATAGTAAGCCAAGGAGACAGTGCCAAGGACAAGCTCATAGGAAGAAACTCTGAAGGGGAATCCTTCTTGCTTGCCAAGAATATTCATATTCCTTTCAAGTGAGATAGTGTCATCTTGATCCCCAACTAACTTGTTTTAGCCAAACATGATGATACCACAAATTATCCACACAGTCATTTGAAGCTCAGTGATCTCCTTTCAACGTCACTCTGGGGAAATGAAAGCAATTCCACTGACAAAACGATAACTCTTAACTGTGAACCAATGTTCCCTGCCTAACGTTAGTCCAGTGAGAGAACATGGCCAGTTGTGTAAGACTGACGATTTAGCCTGTCTCTTTATGGCCCCTTTGTGGTTCCACCATCTACTCTGCACAGCTGTGGACACGTTGTAGCAGACACGTTGTAGCAGACATCATCAAGGTGTTGGCACAGCCTCTGGTAACTAAGCTACGGTATTGATCGACTCCTACACAGAGAAGAGGATCATTAGAGAAGTTGGCCAGACGCCTGCCATGTTCCCTCCGTCTTCACTCGGGCTCATTTACATATCTTCTAATCAGTGTTGTACAGATTGAGGACGTGAGTTGGTTTATCAGAGGACTTAATCTGACTGTGAATATTCGGTCTGTGTTCCTCAGATTTGCATACACATGTTCTCCCCTGACAACCACAGATCTGTGGGAGCGAGAGAAGGCGAGGGAGAGAGAGGGAGAAGTCTGGAGAGGGGTGATCGTGTCTGCTGTGCTGTTTGTTCAGCTTGCCTGACTCCAGATCAGATGGTGACTGAGCTGTGACATAAGCAGTCATTGAAAAATTAGCAGTCATTGAAAAATGAACAAAGTAATTACCTTGAAGTCATGATAAAAATCTCTACAAGCAAAACAACTTATCTGTGTGTTTTCAAACTGGAAATGATGAAGGAGAGGTTCCTAGCAAGTACATGTTTGTTGGCCATATTTGAATAAGTAAGTAAGTCGGTTTTGGTTCACAGGAATGTAAGTAGAAATAACCACGGCCTGTGCAAACACTATAAGAGTCATATAAGGGAACCCTGGGTAAAACCATTAACAATGTTACACAAACACCATCAGACCAATAACATTGGTTAACGATTGCATGACTACTGAAACATAATGTTTTCTAGATATTGCAAATCTGAACATACAGTAGATGTTTCGTTGTATTTGACATTGCATTTTATAAATGTCTTATATGGTCAATGCAATGTCTAAGTTTTGACATTGTAGTATTGTGGCATATTAGTCAAGTCAAGACCAATGGAAAACCAAAGAAAATAAATGTTTATAGACCAACACATTTCGGGAGAGAATTGGCAATGAGAAAGCACACTTGTGGTTTAGAGTTGGATCTCACTAACAGCATTTGAGTTTGTCTGACACTCACTGTGACTAAATGTAAATGTTAATATACAGGAATGTATATATATATATATACAGTACCAGTCAAAAGTTTGGACACACCTACTCATAAATTAATGATGGACTGTCGTTTCTCTTTGCTTATTTGAGCTGTTCTTGGCATAATATGGACTTGGGCTTTTAACAAATAGGGCTATCTTCTGTATACCCCCACTACATTGTCACAATACAACTGATTGGCTCAAACGCATTAACAAGGAAATAAATTATTTTAACAGGCAGACCTGTTAATTGAAAAGCATTCCAGGTGACTACCTTGTGAAGCTGGTTGAGAGAATGCCTAGAGTGTGCGAAGCTGTCATCAAGGCAAAGGGTGGCTACGTTGAAGAATCTCAAATATAAAATATGTTTTGATTTGGTTAACACTTTTTTCATGATTCCATGTGTTTTTTCATGGTTTTGAAGTCTTCACTATTATTCTACAATGTAGAAAATTGTAAAAATTAAGAAAAATCCTGGAATGAGTAGGTGTGTCCAAACTTGACTGGTACTGTATATACAGTATAACCATACAGAAGTCTCGTCCAATGTTTTTTCTGGCTACAGTCTATTGAAAGGCCATGCTCAAGTTAAGGTGACGATTCTCCCTTTAAGCTCAAGTCAGGAATTAACATTCATTTGTCTGCCTCTCAACTAGAATAATGACCAATTTGTATTAATTCAAAGGTTGAGAGGAGCCAAGGTGTAGTTCATGGATAATTCCACGTTGGCACCATTATTTACCCAACACTTCCTCATCAACATGTGGTACATGTGGAGATTCCTCATTTGTTTACATCATAACACAGCCTCTCAGAAATGGGAGACGTCGTCACATCAAAGCCAGATCAGGTGATACATCAGTGGAGGCTGTTCTCTCTTACTGCCTAATTAGAGGCTTTACAATTCCCCCAGCTCCATTGTGGTCTTGACAACACAGTGACAACAGCAGCTCCAGGGCATAGGAGGTGGTGAGAGGCGTCTGTAGTACACCTATCCTTTATGCATTCTTTGATACACATACATCTTAAAAATGTGTCATTTAGCAAACACTCTTATCCGGAGAGACTAGGGTTAAATGCCTTGCTCAAGGGCGCACCGACAGATTTTTCACCTAGTCGGCTCGAGGATTTGAACCAGCAACCTTTAGGTTCCTGGCCCAACGTTCATAAGTGCTAGGCTACCTGCTGCCCATTTACAAAAAACAACACCTCTGTGGACATAGACATACACTACATGACCAAAAGTATGTGGACACCTGCTCGTCAAACATCTCATTCTAAAATCATGGGCATTAATATGGAGTTGGTCTCGCCATTGCTGCTATAACAGCCTCCATTCTTCTGAGGAGGCTTTCCACTGATGGAACATTGCTGCAGGGACTTGCTTCCATACAGCCACAAGAGCATTATTGAGGTCGAGCACCATTCTTGACAAACCATTTCTGTTTGGACATCGCTTTGTGCACGGGGGCATTGTCATGCTGAAACAGAAAAGGGCCTTCACAAACTGTTGCCACAAAGTTGGAAGCACAGAATCTTCTAGAATGTCAATGTATGCTGTAGCGTTAACATTTCCCTTCAATAGAACTAAGGGGCCTAGACCGAACCATTAAAAACAGCCCCAGACCATTGTTCCTCCTCCACCATACTTTACAGTTGGCACTATGCATTGGGGCAGGTAGCGTCCTCCTGGCATCCACCAATTTCAGATTCGGCCGTCGGACTGCCAGACGATGAAGCGTGAACCATCACTCCAGAGAACATGTTTCCACTGCTCCAGAGTTCAATGGCGAGGAGCTTTACACCACTCCAGCCAACTCTTGGCACTGCACATGGTGATCTTAGGCTTGTGTGTGGGTACTCGGTCATGGAAACCCATTTCATGAAGCTCCCGACGATCAGTTCTTGTGCAGTTGCTTCCAGAGGCAGTTTGAAACTAGGTAATGAGTGTTGCAACCGAAGACAGACGATTTTTACGCACTACGCGGCCCCATTCTGTGAACTTGTGTGGCCTACCACTTCGCGGCTCAGCCGTTGTTGCTCCCAGACATTTCCAATTCACAATAAAAGCACCTCCAGTTGACTGGGGCAGCTCTAGTAGGGCAGAAATTTTGGTGAACTAACTTGTTGGAAAGATGGCATCCTATGACGGTGCCACGTTGAAAGTCATTGAGCTCTTCAGTAAGGCAATTCCCCTGCCAATATTTGTCTATGGAGATTGCATTGCTGTGTGCACAAATGTATACACCTGTCAGCAACTTGTGTGGCTGAAATAGTCAAATCCACTGATTTGAAGGGGTGTCCACATACTTTTGTAAATATATTGTATATTCTTTTACTGTTTCAGAAAGTTATATGCGAGTCCGTGCGTGCATGAACATCTGTGTTTGTCTGCAATGTCTGTCCGTTTGTCCCTTAGTTTGACAGTCAAAAAGTTAAGAAACCATATGCTGCAGAACTGCTAAATGCGGTTATCGTAGATTGTCACAACGGGTGCCACAGTCCTGAAATGAGGTCTGAATGACACGCTCCACTGCTCCCTAAACTCATTTAAAGTAGCAGGAAAAACCATGACTTCACTTTCCCCTTCACATGGGATCTACTTATTGGTTGGCAATTCTCAGATAAAGAAAAATGAGGCAGCCAAAGGGAATACTTGGTGAACATGGCCATTGTTCAAAGTCTAGTCAAATTACATTTAGGAGAAAAGAAGTCCCGGCGGCAACCGCTTATGAACTCCTGAAAAAAACTCCTGGAACTTTTCAGAGCTGCGATGAGGTGGTGTTTATCCCATACATTGTGTGACAGTGAGAAAGTAAGAGAAGGTCAATGATTTGTCAGCTCTGGTGGAGTCTACTCTCTGCGACAAGCTGCCCGTTCGTCATGGTCCCTAGCTCTAACGCCGGTCGGCCGGGCCAGATTACAAGCTCTCTAGGGCTGTTCACTTTTTACCATGCCCCTCCAATCTCCTTGTCCCTGACGGCCAGCATCTGTTCCTCCATGGAATTCTCTCTCTCCCTCCCTCTCTCCCTCTCTCCCTCTCTCTCTCTCTCTCTCTCTCTCTCTCTCTCTCTCTCTCTCTCTCTCTCTCTCTCTCTCTCTCTCTCTCTCTCTCTCTCTCTCTCTCTCTCTCTCTCTCTCTCTCTCTCTCTCTCTCTCTCTCTCTCTCTCTCGTTTAAACTGCGATGTCATGTGGTGTCAAAGAAATGGACATCATTTGGTAGGTCTGAACATGCTTGTCTCAGCTTCCCAGTCACAGTGCTTGTCTCAGCTTCCCAGTCAGCGCAAGTTCAGACACTAGTCACAGTGCTTGTCTCAGCTTCCCAGTCAGAACAAGTTCAGACACTAGTCACAGTGCTTGTCTCAGCTTCCCAGTCAGAGCAAGTTCAGACACTAGTCACAGTGCTTGTCTCAGCTTCCCAGTCTTGAGAGAGCAAGTTCAGACACTAGTCACAGTGCTTGTCTCAGCTTCCCAGTCAGAACAAGTTCAGACACTAGTCACAGTGCTTGTCTCAGCTTCCCAGTCTTGACAGAGCAAGTTCAGACACTAGTCACAGTGCTTGTCTCAGCTTCCCAGTCTTGACAGAGCAAGTTCAGACACTAGTCCCAGTGCTTGTCTCAGCTTCCCAGTCAGAACAAGTTCAGTCACAGTGCTTGTCTCAGCTTCCCAGTCTTGACAGAGCAAGTTCAGACACTAGTCACAGTGCTTGTCTCAGCTTCCCAGTCAGAGCAATTTCAGACACTAGTCACAGTGCTTGTCTCAGCTTCCCAGTCAGAACAAGTTCAGACACTAGTCACAGTGCTTGTCTCAGCTTCCCAGTCTTGACAGAGCAAGTTCAGACACTAGTCACAGTGCTTGTCTCAGCTTCCCAGTCAGAGCAAGTTCAGACACTAGTCACAGTGCTTGTCTCAGCTTCCCAGTCAGAGCAAGTTCAGACACTAGTCACAGTGCTTGTCTCAGCTTCCCAGTCAGAACAAGTTCAGACACTAGTCACAGTGCTTGTCTCAGCTTCCCAGTCAGAGCAAGTTCAGACACTAGTCACAGTGCTTGTCTCAGCTTCCCAGTCAGAGCAAGTTCAGACACTAGTCACAGTGCTTGTCTCAGCTTCCCAGTCAGAGCAAGTTCAGACACTAGTCACAGTGCTTGTCTCAGCTTCCCAGTCAGAACAAGTTCAGACACTAGTCACAGTGCTTGTCGCAGCTTCCCAGTCAAAGCAAGTTCAGACACTAGTCACAGTGCTTGTCTCAGCTTCCCAGTCAGAGCAAGTTCAGACACTAGTCACAGTGCTTGTCTCAGCTTCCCAGTCAGAGCAAGTTCAGACACTAGTCACAGTGCTTGTCTCAGCTTCCCAGTCAGAGCAAGTTCAGACACTAGTCACAGTGCTTGTCTCAGCTTCCCAGTCAGAGCAAGTTCAGACACTAGTCACAGTGCTTGTCTCAGCTTCCCAGTCAGAGCAAGTTCAGACACTAGTCACAGTGGTGTTTCAGTTCTCCATAGACAGAGATACTCTTGAACACAAGTGGTTCAAGAACATAACTGCAGTTCAGTTGGTTGGATATTGGCAAAATATTGACATTATAAATCTCTTCTTCATCTCACAGATGGTTATTGCTGTAGGACTGCCAAGAACTGTCAAAACTGTAGCACGGAAGACAAAAATGTTTTTATGTACTACTGTGGTACACATATCTGCCAATGGTTTTTGAGTGAAAGAGGTAATGCACGGCAATGCACCCTAGTGACCATTAAACATCACGTACCACTCCACAAGCCAATTAGCTCTCATTGTTTTGCAGGTTGGTGTTTAGGGTTAGGCATTAGGGTTAGCAGTGTGTTTTAGGTTAGTGTTAAGGTAGGGTTATGTTTAAAATCAGATAATATGACTTTGTGGCTGTGCTAGCTAGTGACCACTCTGAAGAACTGCCTCCAGAACAAGATTCATGATAAAAACCTCTAACCTGCGTTTGTTCTGGAGTCCGCCTGTATTATTCTTTCTGTGGTTACTGGATGCACACCGGGCCAATCTGTCAGCAAAATGATTTGACATATTGTTCTTCCCTGACATTTGTGCTTTTAAAGAACCACAATTATCAACAAATGATGTGAGAGGAAAGGAGTGAACTCCTCTGCCAACTTGGAAAACAGAGTCTGACATGTTTATTCAATTCTCTGTAACCAAAGTCACTTCTGAATGAGATGAGAGGGAGCACAACACTGCTCCATAACTGTCAGGACAGGAGCATGGAAAGACAATGATACGCATTCATGTAGACTAAAAATGAAAAGTGCCATCACAATGATACTATCTGACTATTATCTACTAAGTGATTATGTGTCTGTTTTCAAACCTGGCCAAATAAAGCAGTGTCAATGTAGAAGGATAGGAGCGATTTAGAAAACATGAATGGTATCTTCAGATGTGACCTTTCTGGCGTGTTTTTCCTTTCCACTCCGGTAGTGTTCTCTCATTGGAAACCATTGGAGCCAAATGACTTGTCAGCCTAATTATCTCATTAACATCACTCAATTCTTTATCTCATGACAACAGAATTATTGTAACACTCTATGGCACACGATACAAAAAAAGTATCTTGACAAAATGTTACTGTTGTGTAGAGAATATATTGGTGTCTCAGTGTTTATCTCAAATGACTTAGCTGACTTTGGGATAAAGGTCAGAATAGATAGTAGCAAAGTTGAGTTCCCATCCACTTTCTCACCAGAACTGTCTTGATGCTGCCTCAATAACATTTGTCTCAGAATGAGGTGTGACAATGTTCAGTCTTCCATGGAGAGGAAAGCAGTGGGGATAGCATCTCTGTAGGGGCAGGGAGAGAGTGGAGAAGAGGAGGAGATGTTAGGGGTGGCCTGGGGGAGTCCTCATAGACAGCACATCATTCAGCCTTGGACCAGACTACACTGCTCTCTATTCACTCAGCACCTGGAAACTAGCTCTGCAAATACACTATAGACAACATACATACATAGTATGTGTGCTGTGGATATACACACATTCTGCATTTATGAGATTACAGACAAATACTGTACATTATTACAAATATCTATGGTGCTTTCGTATCCCAATCTAATATGTCCCAATCTTTTACATTAGCCATACTGTTTACCAGTCGCTATCCACTCCACAGTGGCTGCCTCTCAGCAAACCATTTGATCCCTCTTGTGCGTTGTTTCTCACCGACCGTTTCCATAGATAACAGCGACATAAAAAGGCTTCCCTAGCGACCCATGCAGAAGCCTCATTGTGGTTATCAATGGCGGACACACTGTGTGGTTTTGAGTTGGGCAAGAGACGCTCTCATATGCATAATCCTGCTCTGAGTTGACAGGGTTAGGGCTGGTGGGAGTTCCTCCCTCCTCCGCAGGCAGTAGGATCCACAGGGGACAGACTGGCTACAGTGGTCTCAGTCCCTTTAACCACCCCTGGGTGATCATTGTCTCTGTCTGTCTCATTGTCTCTGCTAGGCCTTGACCCTGGGATGACCCCTTTCAGTTATTCACATAGTGAAAAGACATACCCCCTTTACTCAGGAATTCTTAATTCCTAGTCTGGGCTTTGAAAGGTCTGAGTGGGTATGGTGTTGGGGTTGGTACATGAAAGGTCTGAGTGGGTATGGTGTTGGGGTTGGTACATGAAAGGCCTGGGTATGGTGTTGAGGTTGGTACATGAAAGGTCTGAGTGGGTATGGTGTTGGGGTTGGTACATGAAAGGCCTGAGTGGGTATGGTGTTGGGGTTGGTACATGAAAGGCCTGGGTATGGTGTTGAGGTTGGTACATGAAAGGTCTGAGTGGGTATGGTGTTGGGGTTGGTACATGAAAAGCCTGGGTATGGTGTTGGGGTTGGTACATGAAAGGCCTGAGAGGGTATGGTGTTGGGGTTGGTACATGAAAGGTCTGAGTGGGTATGGTGTTGGGGTTGGTACATGAAAGGTCTGAGTGGGTATGGTGTTGGGGTTGGTACATGAAAGGCCTGAGAGGGTATGGTGTTGGGGTTGGTACATGAAAGGCCTTAGTGGGTATAGTGTTGGGGCTGGTACATGAAAGGTCTGAGTGGGTATGGTGTTGGGGTTGGTACATGAAAGGTCTGAGTGGGTATGGTGTTGGGGTTGGTACATGAAAGGCCTGGGTATGGTGTTGGGGTTGGTACATGAAAGGCCTGAGAGGGTATGGTGTTGGGGTTGGTACATGAAAGGCCTGAGAGGGTATGGTGTTGGGGTTGGTACATGAAAGGCCTGAGTGGGTATGGTGTTGGGGTTGGTACATGAAAGGTCTGAGTGGGTATGGTGTTGGGGTTGATACATGAAAGGTCTGAGTGGGTATGGTGTTGGGGTTGGTACATGAAAGGCCTGGGTATGGTGTTGGGGTTGGTACATGAAAGGTCTGAGTGGGTATGGTGTTGGGGTTGGTACATGAAAGGCCTGGGTATGGTGTTGGGGTTGGTACATGAAAGGCCTGGGTATGGTGTTGGGGTTGGTACATGAAAGGCCTGAGTGGGTATGGTGTTGGGATTGGTACATGAAAGGTCTGAGTGGGTATGGTGTTGGGGTTGGTACATGAAAGGTCTGAGTAGGTATGGTGTTGGGGTTGGTACATGAAAGGTCTGAGTGGGTATGGTGTTGGGGTTGGTACATGAAAGGTCTGAGTAGGTATGGTGTTGGGGTTGGTACATGAAAGGTCTGAGTGGGTATGGTTTTGGGGTTGGTACATGAAAGGCCTGGGTATGGTGTTGGGGTTGGTACATGAAAGGCCTGGGTATGGTGTTGGGGTTGGTACATTGGAGTACAGTACGTGTGTTTATGATTAGTGTAAGACGGAACATAGATAGTCTAATGACTGTTTTTGAGCTACTATCTTTCATTTGCACATTTGTGTATCAACACAGGCAAACCAATCTTTTTTGCTCACGAGCCTGCTCACGTGCCTTTTTTGCTCACTCTCTCTCTCTCCCTCTCTCCCTCCATCTTTCCCCCTCTCTCTCTCTCACACTCCGTTCCTATCTCTCTCTCCCTCATCCCTCTTTCTCTCTCCCTCCAACCCTTTCTCTCTGCCTCCATCCCTCTCTCTCCCTCCATCCCTCTCTCTACCTCCCCAATCTCTTTCTCTCTCCATTCCTATCTCTCTCCCTCCATCCTTCTCTCTCTCTCTCCCTCATCTCTCTCTCTCTCCCTCATCCCTCTCTCTCTCCCTCCCACCTCTCTCCCTCCCCTCCCCTCCTCTCTCTCCCTCCCCCCCTCTCTCTCTACCTCATCCCTCTCTCTCCCTCTCCCCTCTCTCTCTCTCCCTCCATCCCTCTCTCTCTCCCTCCCTCCCCTCTTTCTCCTCCAGCGGTGTGTGCTCTTTGTGTGTGTGTTTCCTTCAATATCTCCAGGCTTGATTAAAAGCCCATTAGCGATGCATGGCCCTGGGTAAAACACAGAAAGTGTAATCAAAATGGAAATGAGAGAGACAGTGTGGAGAGGAGGGGTGTGGAGAGGAGGGGTGTGGAGAGAGATGAAGCAAGCAGCGACTGTCTTCACCACAACAATTTTCCACATTTTCTCTTTTTTCGTCAGTTTTTATAGTAATAAGGCAGACATGATTAAACTGAGGCCCAGCATAATGAGAATAAATCATGTTCAGAAACATGCAGTTGACAGCTGTGATTGGGCTCTGCTCAAAGCAAATAGGCCGAGAGGAAGAAAGAAATGGAAGAGAAAATTACACTGTGTTTGGTTTTTGTTAGCAGTTGTCAGCTATAAATATCCCCATCCAACATATTTCCTGTCTTTATTTTGCTGTATATAAATAAATACTTGTCAACCTACCTACACTTTAAGCAGAAACAAATGTTGACGGTGTTGTTACTAATGGCGGCCTGATTCATCCCTTCCTATCAGACAGTGTGAAAGAACTCATCAAACTGCAGTTAATTAACAAGCCCAGGGCCTGAAGTCAGACTCCCACACACTACACCATCCATAACCTCCACTGTCTGGGACAAACCACTGCTGCCAAACCACTGCTGCCAATACACCACAAGATAACAATGACACAGCAGTCTGAACCTTCATTCACATCAACTACCTGATCCTCCATTTACATCAACTACCTGATCCTCCATTCACATCAACTACCTGATCCTCCATTCACATCAACTACCTGATCCTCCATTCACATCAACTACCAGCTCCTCCATTCACATCAACTACCAGCTCCTCCATTCACATCAACTACCTGATCCTCCATTCACATCAACTACCTGATCCTCCATTCACATCAACTACTTGATCCTCCATTCACATCAACTACCTGATCCTCCATTCACATCAACTACCAGCTCCTCCATTCACATCAACTACCTGATCCTCCATTCACATCAACTACCTGATCCTCCATTCACATCAACTACCTGATCCTCCATTCACATCAACTACCTGATCCTCCATTCACATCAACTACCTGATCCTCCATTCACATCAACTACCTGATCCTCCATTCACATCAACTACCAGCTCCTCCATTCACATCAACTACCTGATCCTCCATTCACATCAACTACCTGATCCTCCATTCACATCAACTACCTGATCCTCCATTCACATCAACTACCAGCTCCTCCATTCACATCAACTACCTGATCCTCCATTCACATCAACTACCTGATCCTCCATTCACATCAACTACCAGCTCCTCCATTCACATCAACTACCTGATCCTCCATTCACATCAACTACCTGATCCTCCATTCACATCAACTACCAGCTCCTCCATTCACATCAACTACCAGCTCCTCCATTCACATCAACTACCTGATCCTCCATTCACATCAACTACCAGCTCCTCCATTCACATCAACTACCTGATCCTCCATTCACATCAACTACCTGATCCTCCATTCACATCAACTACCTGATGAGATGAGAGGTTGGGGGTTGAAATGCAGGGGGTTGAGAGGTTGGGGGTTGAGAGGCTGGGGGTTGAGATGCTGGAGGTTGGGGGTTGAGAGGCTGGGGGTTGAGAGGCTTGGGGGTGAGAGGCTGGGGGTTGAGATGCAGGGGGTTGAGAGGTTGTGGGTTGAGAGGCTGGGGGGTGAGAGGATGGGGGATGAGAGGCTGGGGGTTGATATGTTGGGGGATGAGATGCTAGAGGATGAGTGCAGGGGGATGAGAGGCTGGGGGGTGAATGACTGGGGGTTGAGAGGCTGGGGGGTGAGAGGCTGGGGAAGAGAGGCTGGGGGGTGAGAGGCTGGGGGGTGAGAGGCTGGGGAAGAGAGGCTGGGGGGTGAGAGGCTGGGGGGTGAGAGGCTGGGGGGTGAGCGCTGAGGGGATGAGAGGCTGGAGGATGAGTGCTGGGGGTTGAGAGGCTGGGGGATGAGAGGCTGGAGGATGAGTGCTGGGGGATGAGAGGCTGGGGAAGAGAGGATTGGGGGATGGGGGATTAGAGGCTGGGAGACGAGGGCTGGGCCAGGGTAGACCAGGGAGCAGCAGGCATTACTTTGTATCTGTTTGAGAGCAATTGGTTATCAGCACATGGGCTCTAATAATCAGCCAACAGGGGAGATGAGATATGGTGCAGCTCTGTGACTGGAGGGGTTGGAGGTGGGGGGGTTCCAAAGGGCTCCTGTGTTTTTGTCCAAGAGCCCCGGGGCAGCTGAGTACACCACCTGTTAATTAACTCTGAAGTGGCCTTTAATTGGAGTCCTGGCTGTGGACCAGCCTATGAACAACTGAGAGAGGAGGCCTGGCTGTGGACCAGCCTATGAACAACTGAGAGAGGAGGCCTGGCTGTGGACCAGCCTATGAACAACTGAGAGAGGAGGCCTGGCTGTGGACCAGCCTATGAACAACTGAGAGAGGAGGCCAACAGACAGCAGATGCACAACAGAGATTGCAGGAAGAGATGGAAAGCCCAGGGGCACAGGCAAATGGAAAATATGAGAATCATGAAAATCTGTAAGGGAAGACCTACCCTGTTTTAAACAAGTCAAGGAGTTACAGTGCTCTAAGCCCATTCAGGATTAACATGGGTAGTATAATCATTTTTGGGACGTCATCCTCTGCTGCTGTAATTAACACAGAAAACTATATTTTCTCTTGCATATATCTGGGGATAACATCATTATATAACCCTTTACTGGTGGTATGTTGATTTGAAACTGTTTTGTTTTTAAGGTCACAGATAATGAATGCTATTTAGAATCAGAATTAACAAATTATTTGTTATCTTGTTTTTGTTTTAATTAGGTTACAAATGCCAGCCATGTCTTCTGTTACATTAGCTGTCATTTTCCACATGAAGATTTGACAGAGGCAGGGTGTAATTAATCTGCTTTAAAGGAGTTGATGGCAGCGCAACAACAACGTCAGAGATCTGGTTTATCCTGGAACTGGTGTCATAATGCAGTGTTTCCCAACCCTGGTCCTCGAGTACCTCTAACAGTACACAGCTTCGTTGTAGCCCTTGGCAAACACACCTCATTCAACTCATTGAGGGCTTGATGATTAGTTGACAGTTTGAATCAAGTGTGATTGTCCAGAGTTGCAATGTGTACTGTTGGGGATACTGGAGGACCAGGGATGGGAAACACTGTCATAGTATGTGTCAAAACCTAAATCAGACAGACAAAGAAACTCATTCTGTCTTCCTGGATGTCTGTGTTCCGTTCTGTGTTGAGCCTGATTCAGAACCTTGTCTGTGTCTATATGTGCTTGGTTCTGTTTGTCTTGTTGCCTCGCCTTGGTTCTGTTTGTCTTGTTGCCTCGCCTTGGTTCTGTTTGTCTTGTTGCCTCCCCTTGATTCTGTTTGTCTTGTTGCCTCCCCTTGGTTCTGTTTGTCTTGTTGCCTCGCCTTGGTTCTGTTTGTCTTGTTGCCTCGCCTTGGTTCTGTTTGTCTTGTTGCCTCCCCTTGGTTCTGTTTGTCTTGTTGCCTCCCCTTGGTTCTGTTTGTCTTGTTGCCACCCCTTGGTTCTGTTTGTCTTGTTGCCTCCCCTTGATTCTGTTTGTCTTGTTGCCTCCCCTTGATTCTGTTTGTCTTGTTGCCTCCCCTTGGTTCTGTTTGTCTTGTTGCCTCCCCTTGGTTCTGTTTGTCTTGTTGCCTCCCCTTGATTCTGTTTGTCTTGTTGCCTCTCCTTGGTTCTGTTTGTCTTGTTGCCTCGCCTTGGTTCTGTTTGTCTTGTTGCCTCCCCTTGATTCTGTTTGTCTTGTTGCCTCCCCTTGGTTCTGTTTGTCTTGTTGCCTCGCCTTGGTTCTGTTTGTCTTGTTGCCTCCCCTTGGTTCTGTTTGTCTTGTTGCCTCCCCTTGGTTCTGTTTGTCTTGTTGCCTCCCCTTGGTTCTGTTTGTCTTGTTGCCTCCCCTTGGTTCTGTTTGTCTTGTTGCCTCCCCTTGGTTCTGTTTGTCTTGTTGCCTCCCCTTGATTCTGTTTGTGTTGTAGTTGTGTCAGTCAGAGCAGAGCAGAACCACGTGTTTGTGTAAACAGTAACACAGCACAGAGAGAGAAGTGTCTGATAATAGGATGGTCGCAGCATGGGGCCTTTAAACTGTCCCAGCGTTGCTCTAACTACAACACTACAGGACCAGTAGGGAGCAGGACCTCTCCATTCATGTGGAACGCCTCTCCAACATGTCTCTCGTATGTTGTTTTCTTGTCGCCAAATTTGTCAAAACTGTTTTTTAGCCTTGTCATACTGTATTTATCGTGTTCATTCAAAATGCTATGTTTCTTAATGCTGTCAGACTTCCATAGAAATAACTAAGACAAAGGGAATAGGGGTCATACTGCTACACAGTCTAGTGATCCAAAGTGCTCTCCAATGATCTATTCAGTCACTCCGTCTGCTATTTATCCCCACTGATGCCAGATCCCATTGAGGAAACAGACACTTCCGACAGACTGCCTTTCAGTCAGCTGGATGGTTTAGACCTCCTTTTATTACCCCCCCTCACCTCCCCACAGCCCAAATTAACCCCCTGTCAGCGGCCCACAATGAGAGTGGGCATGGCCCAGGCTGATTTATCCCACGGCTACCCATCGTGAGGGCACAGTGGCCCCCAATGGCCCCCATCTCCCCATTAGCCATACGCCCAGCCCTGTTGGCCTCCCTCCCTCACCCACTCCCCTGTCCCCCATGCCCCCTCTGTCCCGCCCTCACACGGCCTGTCACGCAGCACAAACCTGTCACCCTGTCTGCTGAAGAGACAGTCAGCCAAAATACTGATGTGATGGGAGAGGGATTACAATCAAAGGACCGATTAGCAATTAACTGGCTGTAAAAATAAGTGTTGGCATCAGTGTGTGTGTGTGTTTGTGTGTGTGTGTGTGTGTGTGTGTGTGTGTGTGTGAGACAGAGAGATAGTGTAGATGTGTGTATGGTTGGGTCCTAAATCAGGGGTAGCGTGCCCTAACCCTCCCCACTCTGCCCTGCCCATATGGTCCCTCAGGAGTGCAGCCAGTCATGGCTGTCGGGAGGATAGAGGAACTCCCATTCTGCACACACACACAGAGACATACACACCACAACGCAGCATGGGGACACACTACCACAGAGCCTAGGAGATAGACAACCCTTCAGTCTGACAGTTCTCTCCCATTGAGACTGACAGCCTCCCCTGA
The DNA here is from genome assembly GCF_045679555.1 of Salvelinus alpinus. NCBI lineage: Eukaryota > Metazoa > Chordata > Actinopteri > Salmoniformes > Salmonidae > Salvelinus > Salvelinus alpinus. Next base: position 34,323,222 of record NC_092107.1, read on the forward strand.
TGGATCTATAAAAGAAAGCTGATTGACACACTGTGGTACTACTGTCCAGGATTATTATTGTCTCAGTCAGAGTCTCGTTGGATATTATTTTGAAGACTGTTGGATCTTGGATACAGCCAGGGATGTGGGTGGGTGGTCTCTCCCACGGAGGGTATAGGTTGGGTGGGCAGTGGCACCCTCTGAGCCTGGCACTGCTGAGTGTGTTGTGCTGCCTGTGCCAGATGGGCATAGGGGCATGGGTACTGGCCGTGTCCGGTGATGAGAGTGTGCCAGGGGTCTCAGTCTCTGTGGTGTTATTTCCGACAGACACGGGCGCTGCCACTCAGGACGGGGCCAGTGAAGGGGCCACCTCGGCCCCCACCTCAGAACACGAGGATGACAACTCCCTGAGCTACACAGGTACTGATGCTGCTTCCGGTTACTATGGTGAACTCTTCCTTGTGTGTGTGTGTGTGTGTGTGTGTGTGTGTGTGTGTGTGTGTGTGTGTGTGTGTGTGTGTGTGTGTGTGTGTGTGTGTGTGTGTGTGTGTGTGTGAAATAAGTTCATGAATAATGGTAAATTTTCAATTCATGAATTGCCCTTCAAATCATCTCCTGAATTGACTCAGTTAAATGTTTCCAAGGACTCTGTCATGTCCAGTCTCCTCTCCCTCTTATTGCAACACACACTTTTCTATCAGAGGTTCTCTTGAGTTTTCTCATGTCTTCTCTCTATCCTATGCTGCTCAAAGTTGTATTTGTGAAACATTAGTCATTCATAATGTGAGGTTGGAGGAATTGATTAGGTGAGGCACAATAGTGACTAATGGAAGGACGTGGGTTTTAAAGTTGTAATCGTGACATTATTTTCTGCATAGCAACTGTCATATTCTTTCTGAACTTGGAGTGAAGAAATGGCAGATCATATGAAACATATGCTGTCACACCTGGTATATAAACCTCTTATCCTCTATAGTTATCGGAGATTACAATATGCATTTTGGGGATGATCTTAGTGTAGACATCTTCTATATAAACATGAAGAATTCCCCTGTTCACTGCATACCATGTTAATGCACAGAACACTGTGAGTAACTAAGGCAAACTGCCTGTGTCTCCCTCTGAGCTCCAACACTAGCTAAGAGAAACGGAATCAAACGTGTTGATCATTTTGTGAATACATTACCAGAGACAAGAGAATAGGTTTCCATTTGTGAGTACAGAAAGAGGAGATGTGTGGGAGAACGAGGTGCAGAGTGGTGTTTCAATTGACATAGACGGTGTCTCCCAGGGTCAGAGGGCTCTGTGGGGTGATGAGGAATAGGAAATGGAACCAACGTGAGAGACTGAGCTAACATACGCACGCACGCACGCACACACACACACACACACACACACACACACACACACACACACACACACACACACACACACACACACACACACACACACACACACACACACACACACACACACACACACACACACACACACACAGGGACATGGTCTGGAGCTGATTACAGATGAGGCGTGTGTTTGGTTTGTTTTTGCATCGTCTTCCTGACATGAGGGGAATAGAATTGTCTCCACTGTGTTGTCAGTGTGTGTGAGAAGCCCTGGTGATTTACCGGACCTCACACACACAGCCTCTCTCAGCTCCAGGAAGTCTCCTGCAGAAACAGGAAGTTCAATATGAACTGCTAGAGCCATTACCAGGGTCCATCACTGTGTGTGGTGGAGAATAGGATAGGATCGCCAAGAAGGAAAGGTTTAGTACCCCAGTAAATATGGGGATCGCTGCCAGTGTCACAGAAACATCTGAAAATGATATAATCTAAAGCTGATACAGACTGGTATGTCTGTATTGCTTCACCGTTTCTGGACCTTGACATACAGAACATGGACTAGCTAAAATCCACTATTTCTGTATTGTTGTGTCACTATTAGATTGTAACTGAATACATATCAGAGTTACATATTGCTCTTTAAAACTGTTTGCCCTGTCTTGGCATGATTCATGTGAAGATTTAATCTGGAAAAATCATATAATTTCTGCCTCGCTGCATATGGGTTCATGGTCAGGGTGTGAGGCGTTTAAACCTGTTTGAGTGGCCCCCTCATTAATCTGCAATAATGACAGTTCCAGGAGTTCATCTTTAATCCGTCCGTTTAATGCCGTCCGTGCATGGAAGGAGGGAAATCGATCTGTCCCAGTCAGGGACATGGGACTATTAGGTGCCCTAATAATTCAGTCTGCTGCTGATAGGACAGAGTGGACTGCAGCCAAGGACTCCATTTACACACAGCCTGCCTGGGTTGAACTGCAGATTACTTTGAAAGCTGCCACTTTTTAGCAGGAGTAAAATTGAAGTTCACCTTGAGAGGGCCACACGGTAAAGTATCGGATCCTTCATGTGGTTCACTGCTTTTATTGTTGCCATTGAACCCCCTTGTGATCATTGTGTCCTTGATTGAGAAACAAGTCCATTGATTAAGAGGTAAATCTCACCATGTGGCTGAGGTAAGTGGCAGATCCCAACAGACAACAGAGGACATTGAGCTGAATGAGAGCAGGGTGATATCTGTCCCCAGGAGAGGACAGGTTCGCTGTGACACCACTCCATACAGGGCCCTACAGAAGTATGATGCAGTCTGACCTTTGTATTCAGGTTCTCTCAGAGTACCAAACGTGTCCGTATACGCACAACAATCTATTGGACCGTTGGCTTTCAAACTGTTCAAATTCTAAACGCAGCTCAAGCTTTTTTCTCCAACTGTCAACACAATCAAATGAATAGAGGACACATACCGGAGACTCGTTGGTTGGGAATTGTTGGGAGGTGCATTTATGGTTTGTGCGTGCCCCGCGGATGGTGGTCTCAGAGCCACATTCTACTGTAAATAAATTACACTTTACTCATAGTTATAACACGTATCTATCTAATATGAGCAGGTTGTATGTTCATTGTTACATGTCCACGGTGATAACTACTAGGATAATAACAGATTGGAATCGCTTGATGTGTTGATGAATGACTATAAAGCCTTTATTATCAGCGTAACTGTGTCTATGGATGATCTCAAAATACCATTATATAACTTTCAATCCATGGCAGCACACTCTTGACCTGAAGTTTACCTGTTAAGATTGGTGTTTTTATGCTCCTCTAACAGACTTGATTATTACTCTCAGCAGCCAGCCAGCCTGCCAGTCAACCAGTCAGCCAGTCAGTCAGCAAGCCAGTCAGCCAGTCAGCCAGCCAGCCTGCCAGTCAACCAGTCAGCCAGTCAGTCAGCAAGCCAGTCAGCCAGCCAGCCAGCCAGCCGCCTGCCAGTCAACCAGTCAGCCAGTCAGTCAGCAAGCCAGTCAGCCAGCCAGCCAGCCAACCAGTCAGCCAGTCAGCCAGCCAGCCAGACAGCCAACCAGTCAGCCAGACAGCCAGCTCTCACATATTGCATCCTGAAGTCAAAGTGCATTGTAAATGTATGTCCATAATAAAGGAGAGCGACCGGATTCAAAACAGAATAATTAAAGTTGCATGTTAAACCCCCAGCAGCACTTGCAGTATGTTAGCTGCCACACCGCACTGTAGTTGGCAGTGACAGACACCCAGAGAGAGAAAGGAGAGGAGACAGGTCTGTGGTTCTCCTGCTGTAACATGACAGGCTGAGCTTGACTTTAGAGCAGTCCATCTCAGATCAGCTGCCCTCACTGTGGACAGCTACCACTGCGTCTGTCACACATCACAAAGGATGACAGCGATCACAGCGCCGACGATCTATTTGTCCGTTTCTGGAAATAAAGACGCAGAGGAAAGTGAGGAAATTGAAGGTCGCCGCACTGCCACTGTTGATTGGCTGTAGAACAGAGTGGGTCTAGACAGCCGCTATATTTCATATTCTCTCCATGCGTGTGCCCCTGAATGTCTAGTGTCAGACATTCACTGTAATAACAGATGGGTTGATGGGAAATTAGAGAGCTGATCGTCTGAATGAGAGACGGTAGTTGCTTTTCTGACTGGATAGATGGAGAATGCCAGGCCAGGCAAGCCTTCTCCATCACTGTACTTCTCCACCCTTATCTTTCTGCTTCAGGGATCTAGTAGTTGTATTGCAAGTGATCAAAGTAATGGCACATTGTCCTATGTTGTGTCCATGAGGTCTGTGTTGTGGGCTGTGTTGATATTCATGGCCCATGGTGTGTGAGTGGGTGGGTGGGTGAGTGGGTGGGTTACATTACTTTGTTTATCCCTGATTGATGTGGAGGTGGAGCGGCACTGTACGGCTGGCTTTCTGGCTGACAGCTTTACCATGAGAAAGATGTACAGCTCTATTCCCCATCCGTTCTCTCCTCTCGTTACATACCCTGCTCTGGCCTTGAGTCGCCACCCTGCAAACCAATCAGCCTGCCTGCCTGTGTCAGCCCACCCACATACATTACACCAGAGTGCGATCGCTACGGTGCTGCATCCCCTGTGTGTGTCACGTCTCCACACCAACCCTCCTTCATGCTCATAAGTGGCCCGGTGCTCATGATGCAGGGAAAGAGAGCGGTGTTCGTGTGTAGTCAGCCGCTCTCGCTCACGTCCCACTCGATACAGAGCTGTTCCACAAAGCCCCCCCTCCTGGAGTGACAACATAGTCAGCCGCTCTCTCTCACGTCCCACTCGATACAGAGCTGTTCCACAAAGCCCCCCCCTGGAGTGACAACATAGAGAGCTGATCCAGCATGGAGGAGCGATCCTACTTCAGATGTAATTGCCTTTAACCCGGCACGGCTGTCCTGCAGAAGACTTCCCCACAGCCTGTTTTGTGTAAGGCCACAGAGCCTGGATGGTGACCTTGTTCCCTGTCCAATCTCTTTTCATCTCTCTGATCCTCACAGCTTAACTTACCGCTGTCCCAGGAAATAGCTCTATTAGCCATTCCACTCAGAGCTGGGCCGGCCTAATGCTGTCAAGAGGGGTTGGAGTGGGGATAAGATTGGGTAAAATAAAGAGAGAGAAATGGGGTTTAAAAAGAGGGAGAATGGGGTAAGATTATTCAAATCCAAATATCAAATCAAGTCAAAATATTGGTCACGTACACAGTTTTAGCAGATGTTATAGCAGGTGCAGCCAAATGCTTGTGTTACTAGCTCCTAACAGTGCAGTAAAAATGTCAAACAAGTACACAAATAATAATTAAACCTAGAAACAAGAAAATCCATGTTTGAGGTTCAGGGTTAGAGGAATTACATTGGTTTAATGGCTGATGTTATGATTATCATGGAAGGAAAGGTGTAAAGTGGGTCTGATTTTGCTAAGTGCTAATAACCAGCTCCGCCTCCTGTCCTCCCCAACACCCATCTCATATCCAAACAGAGAGACTCCTGGGTAATTACAGTGTTTTTCTGCCTATCATGTGAATAGGCTACACTCTGCACCAGCTGTGGGGAGTGGGGAGGGAGGGAGGGAGGGAGGGAGGGAGGGAGGGAGGGAGGGAGGGAGGGAGGGAGAGGGAGGAGATTTAATGCCTCCCTTTGTATTGTGCCTGGATGTCCATATGGTGTCTTCATGACTGTCAGGCAGGTGCATTTTTGATTACCCAAATTGAAGGGTACAGCATGTAATATTCAGTGGTGGAAAAAGCACCCAACTGTTAAACTTGAGTAAAAGTAAAAATACCTCAAGTAAAAGTGAAAGTCACCCAATAAAATATTACTTGAATGAAAGTCTAAAGTATTTGGTTTTAATTGTACTTCAGTATCAAAAGTAAATGTAATTGCTAAAATATACTTGTATCAAAAGTAAAGGAAAAGTATATATAATTTAAAATTCCTTATAATAAGCAAACCAGATGGCACCCTTTTCTTGTTTTTATTTATTTATTTATGGATAGTCGGCACACCAACACTTAGACATCATTTATAAATGAAGCATGTGTTTAGTGAGTAGGGAGGCAGTAGGGATGACCAGGGATGTTCTCTTAATAAGTGAGTAAATTAGACCCCTTTCCTGTCCTGCTAAGCATTCAAATTGTCACGAGTACTTTTGGGTGTCAGGGAAAATGTATGGAGTAGGAAGTCTATTATTTTCTTTAGGAATGTAGTGAAGTAAAAGTAAAAATAGTCAATGATATAAATAGTAAAGTAAAGTGCAGATACCCCCAAAAACTACTTAAGTAGTACTTTAAAGTATTTTTACTTAAGTACTTTACACCACTGGTAATATTAAGAAAAGTAATCCAGTGATGAGGATCTCTTTGTCTTGTTTTCCAGCCCTGTTGTTTTTAGTGCATCACTGTCACTGCTGATTTCATTAGCTAGGTTGTTGCCATGGTTGGGGTGTTCGTTGTTGCCGCCCTGTGTGGTCGTGTCTTCTCCTCTAACCAGTCCTCCACCTTGACACAATGGAGAGATCAGAGGGAGCTGGGTGGGAGAGGATAGCCCCTGTAGCCTCAACATTAGCCTAAAGGTGTGCTGGGATGTGCTGAGGGTTCTGATAGCAATGCTCCCAGGCTTCCCATCATGTCTGGACTTGTGACTTGTGATCACACATCAGCTTTATTTGTTTATGCAGTTGAAAAAGAGGTCAGTGTTCAGCAGTATTCTCTGTTGCTCTGTGAGGGGTGGCCTAGTATAGCAAAGTATAGTATATTATCGTAAATGATAAACTGGGTGGTTTGAATTCTGATTGGCTGAAAGCTGTGTTATATGAGACTATGTACCATGGGTATGACAAAACATTTGTTTTTACAGTTCTAATTACTTTGGTAACCAGTTTATAATAGCACCTCGGGAGTTTGTGGGATATGGCCAATATATTATTGCTTAATTATAGTATAGTATATTATATTATAATATAGTATAGTAAAGTAAAGTATAGAATATTATAGTATAGTAAAGTATAGTATATTATAGTATAGTATAGGGGTTGGTGTGATGAGGCAGATGAGGCCTGTGCTAGGTCCCTGGCTGGCAGCAGTGAGACACAAGGAAGCCTCCAGCGATGATAAAGATAGGGCCCACCTCCTCAGGTTAGTACAGACATGAATGTCCTGGACAGGTGCATGTGTACATTATTTATGAGCCCAGAGAGAGTACAGACACCCACACACCTGGGCCAGGTGTGGATTACCCAGGTAACACGGCTAATGTCTTCAACGAGCCCCTTTCACACAGACTCACAGCTACATGGAAACAGTGCTGTACAAAGTTAGATGTTTGGAAATAGCACTCAAAGCTCCCTGCCAAAATTGAAAATCATTTGAAATAAATAGCTTCTACTCATCAGTTTATTGTTTATTAAGACGTCGTTGAAAATAGATTACATTTTTTCAAATAGTGAACTGTTTTTGAAGTTTGGTTCCTGAATGGACTGCCTTCAATTCGAATTGACCCCCAGCCCTGGAATCAGTCAGCCAGAGGAGGCTGGTGGGAGAAAATATGGGAGGACGGGCTCATTGTAATGGCTAGAATGGAATGAATGGAATGGATTCAAACACATCAAACATATGGAAACCACACGTTCCATTAATCCCATTCCAACAGTCACAATGAATCCATCCCACTATAGCTCCTCCCACTAGCCTCCTCTACAGTCAGAGCACGTGTCTGCTAAGCCTCCTGGTCAATTAGGCCTCTTTATGAGTCCACAGACACCCTGCAGCTCTGCTCTGTCTTCCAGCTAGCTTTACAGGAGAGATGAGTCCCGTAACTGTCAGCTTTATGATTAGGATAACTGTTACTCATTTTAATGGATACGTATGAAGCTGCACAGTCGCACGCCTCGCACAGATGAACACTATGTCTGTGGCTCTCTGTCAGTGCTGTTGGGACGTAGGAGTGCTGGGAGAGGGGTGTCAGTGGTCGCTGGCTGTGGTTCAGCACCTGTTCTCAGGACATTGGCGCGTGGTGTGAGGTCATCAGAACCAGATCTTCCACCGATCACATTTACTACATTCATCACAGAGACAGTTTGTTATGGCAGGTGATCGCACCGGGGAGAGAGAGAAGAGCCGTTTTATTTGAGAAATGAAGGGAATGCTTTTAGCATGAAGCACTGTGTTGTGTTGTCCTCTGCTCTGGGTCCATAGAGAGAGATCAGTCACTGTGGTTGGGCCTCCCTCAAACCATTCCCTCAACCACTGAACAATGATATTATAAGTATACAATTGGAAACGTTCAAGGAGCAGTGTAGAATCACTTGGAAAACCACAAAAAGAAAATGGCCGACTTCATTTCCATTTCTGTGGCAGTATAGGTCATTGATCTCAGCTTTTTTTTATATAACCCACTGTGCCAAGACATCAATTCAAAGACTATTTCACGTTGGTTCAGTTTAATTAAAATGACGTGGAAGCAATGTTGATTCAACCAGTGTGTGCCCAGTGGGTAGTGTTAGGTCTGAGAACATGGGTGTTTCTCAATATGCAACCGTGCTCCACACTCTCATGCTCCGAGTGCATTCTCCGACCACGTTCTCTTCAGTATGTTCTTATGATGATGAGGGTGTGGAGAATGGATAAAACAATACATTTGAGAAGCACTCGAACTCCCCCTACTGTATTAACTCCCACTCCCTCTACTGTATTACCTCCCCCTACTGTATTACCTCCCACTCCCCCTACGGTATTACCTCCCACTCCCCCTACTGTATTACCTCGCACTCCCTCTACTGTGTTACCTCCCACTCCACCTACTGTATTACCTCCCACTCTCCCTACTGTATTACCTCCCACTCCCCCTACTGTATTACCTCCCACTCCCCCTACTGTATTACCTCCCACTCCCCCTACTGTATTACCTCCCACTCCCCCTACTGTGTTACCTCCCACTCCCCCTACTGTATTACCTCCCACTCCCCCTACTGTATTACCCCCCACTCCCCCTACTGTATTACCTCGCACTCCCCCTACTGTATTACCTCCCACTCCCCCTACTGTGTTACCTCCCACTCCCCCTACTGTATTACCTCCCACTCCCCCTACTGTATTACCTCCCACACCCCCTACTGTATTACCTCCCACTCCCCCTACTGTATTACCTCCCACTCCCCCTACTGTGTTACCTCCCACTCTCCCTACTGTATTACCCCCCACTCCCCCTACTGTATTACCTCCCACTCCCCCTACTGTATTACCTCCCACTCCCCCTACTGTATTACCTCCCACTCCCCCTACTGTATTACCTCCAACTCCTCTTACTGTATTACCTCCCACTCCCCCTACTGTATTACCCCCCACTCCCCCTACTGTATTACCTCCCACTCCCCCTACTGTATTACCCCCCACTCCCCCTACTGTATTACCTCCCACTCCCCCTACTGTATTACCCCCCACTCCCCTACTGTATTACCTCCAACTCCCCCTACTGTATTACCTCCCACTCCCCCTACTGTATTACCCCCCACTCCCCCTACTGTATTACCCCCCACTCCCCCTACTGTATTACCTCCCACTCCCCCTACTGTATTACCTCCCACTCCCCCTACTGTATTACCTCCCACTCCCCCTACTGTATTACCTCCCACTCCCCCTACTGTATTACCCCCCACTCCCCCTACTGTATTACCCCCCACTCCCCTACTGTATTACCTCCCACTCCCCCTACTGTATTACCTCCCACTCCCCCTACTGTATTACCTCCCACTCCCCCTACTGTATTACCTCCCACTCCCCCTACTGTATTACCCCCCATTCCCCCTACTGTATTACCTCCCACTCCCCCTACTGTATTACCTCCCACTCCCCCTACTGTATTACCCCCCACTCCCCCTACTGTATTACCTCCAACTCCCCCTACTGTATTACCTCCCACTCCCCCTACTGTATTACCCCCCACTCCCCCTACTGTATTACCCCCCACTCCCCCTACTGTATTACCTCCCACTCCCCCTACTGTATTACCTCGCACTCCCCCTACTGTATTACCTCCCACTCCCCCTACTGTATTACCTCCCACTCCCCCTACTGTATTACCTCCCACTCCCCCTACTGTATTACCCCCCACTCCCCCTACTGTATTACCCCCCACTCCCCCTACTGTATTACCTCCCACTCCCCCTACTGTATTACCTCCCACTCCCCCTACTGTATTACCTCCCACTCCCCCTACTGTATTACCTCCCACTCCCCCTACTGTATTACCTCCCACTCCCCCTACTGTATTACCTCCCACTCCCCCTACTGTATTACCTCCCACTCCCCCTACTGTATTACCCCCCACTCCCCCTACTGTATTACCTCCAACTCCCCCTACTGTATTACCTCCCACTCCCCCTACTGTATTACCCCCCACTCCCCCTACTGTATTACCCCCCACTCCCCCTACTGTATTACCTCCCACTCCCCCTACTGTATTACCTCGCACTCCCCCTACTGTATTACCTCCCACTCCCCCTACTGTATTACCTCCCACTCCCCCTACTGTATTACCTCCCACTCCCCCTACTGTATTACCCCCCACTCCCCCTACTGTATTACCTCCCACTCCCCCTACAGTATTACCTCGCACTCCCCCTACTGTATTACCTCCCACTCCCCCTACTGTATTACCGCCCACTCCCCCTACTGTATTACCTCCCACTCCCCCTACTGTATTACCTCCCACTCCCCCTACTGTATTACCTCCCACTCCCCCTACTGTATTACCTCGCACTCCTCCTACTGTATTACCCCCCACTCCCCCCACTGTATTACCTCCCACTCCCCCTACTGTATTACCTCCCACTCCCCCTACTGTATTACCTCCCACTCCCCCTACTGTATTACCCCCCATTCCCCCTACTGTATTACCTCCCACTCCCCCTACTGTATTACCTCCAACTCCCCCTACTGTATTACCTCCCACTCCCCCTACTGTATTACCTCCCACTCCCCCCACTGTATTACCGCCCACTCCCCCTACTGTATTACCTCCCACTCTCCCTACTGTATTACTTCCCACCCCCCCTACTGTATTACCTCCCACTCCCCCTACTGTATTACCTCCCACTCCCCCTACTGTATTACCTCCCACTCCCCCTACTGTATTACCTCCCACTCCCCCTACTGTATTACCCCCCACTCCCCCTACTGTATTACCCCCCATTCCCCCTACTGTATTACCTCCCACTCCCCCTACTGTATTACCTCCCACTCCCCCTACTGTATTACCTCGCACTCCCCCTACTGTATTACCTCCCACTCCCCCTACTGTATTACCTCCCACTCCCCCTACTGTATTACCTCCCACTCCCCCTACTGTATTACCCCCCACTCCCCCTACTGTATTACCCCCCACTCCCCCTACTGTATTACCTCCAACTCCCCCTACTGTATTACCTCCCATTCCCCCTACTGTATTACCCCCCACTCCCCCCACTGTATTACCTCCCACTCCCCCTACTGTATTACCTCCCACTCTCCCTACTGTATTACTTCCCACCCCCCCTACTGTATTACCTCCCACTCCCCCTACTGCATTACCTCCCACTCCCCCTACTGTATTACCTCCCACTCCCCCTACTGTATTACCTCCCACTCCCCCTACTGTATTACCTCCCACCCCCCTACTGTATTACCTCCCACACCCCCTACTGTATTGCAAGATAGATTTAAAATCGTTTTGGGTACCTAGCTAACAATTCTTCGTTGCTATCTGGCTAGCCAACAATACTAGTAGTTTGCCAGTTAGCCCTATTGACTTATTATGTGCTCTACGGTACGTAGGCAGGTAAACATGCAAAAATGAACACAGCATGTACTTATTAACGTACCTAGATAAAATATTGTAGTCAGGCAACATATGAGATGTGAAGAGGTAACATTTCACACATTTCGTAAGAAATGTGTATTTTCTCTCGCTACAGCTCAAATAATGGCCGACATTGATTTCAATACATTTTCAATAATTTTTTAAGTGGTTGCGTCATATTTCTTTGCATACAGTGCATTCGGAAAGTATTCGTACCCCTTGAATTTTTCAACATTTGTTACGTTACAGCCTTATTCTAAATGGATTAAGTTTTTTTCCCATCGTCAATCTACACACAATACCCCATGATGACAATGTAAAAACGGCTATTTAAAAGAAAAAAATTGAAATATCACAATTACATAACTATTCAGACCTTTTACCCAGTACTTTGTTGAAGCACCTTTGTAAGCGATTACAGCCTTAGAGCCTCAACTCTTCTTGGGTATGCCGCTACAAGCTTGGCACACCTGTATTTGGGGAGTTTCTCCTATTCCTCTCTGCCGATCCTCTCAAGCTCTGTTAGGTTGGCTGGAGAGTGTCGCTGCGCAGCTGTTTTCAGGTCTCTCCAGAGATGTTAGATCGGGTTCAAGTCCGGGCTCTGGCTGGGCCACTCAAGGACATTGAGACTTGTCCCAAAGCCACTCCTGCATTGTCTTGGCTGTGTGCTTTTAGGGTTGTTGTCCTGTTGGAAGGTGAACCTTCGCCCCAGTCTGAGGTTCCTAAATGCTCTGGAGCAGGTTTTGATCAAGGATCTCTATGTACTTTTCTCCCTTCATCTTTCCCTCAATCCTGACTAGTCACCCAGTCCCTGCCGCTGAAAAACATCCCCACAGCATGATGCTGCCACCACCACGCTTCACCATAGGGATGGTGCCAGGTTTCCTCCAGACGTGACACTTGGAATTCAGGCCAAAGAGTTCAATCTTGGTTTCATAAGACCAGAGAATCTTGTTTTTCATGGTCTGAGAGTCCTTCAGGTACCTTTTGGCAAACTTCAAGTGGGCTGTCATATGCCTTTTACTGAGGAGTGGCTTCTGTCTGGCCACTCTACCATAAAGGCCTCACTGGTAGAGTGCTGCAGAGATGATTGTGCTTCTGGAAGTTTCTCCCATCTCCACAGAGGAACTCTGGAGCTCTGTCAGAATGACCATCGGGTTCTTGGTCATCTCCCTGACCAAGGCCCCTCTCCCCCGATTGCTCAGTTTGCACGGACGGTCAGCTCTAGGATGAGTCTTGTTGATACTAAAGTTCTTCCATTTAAGAATGATGGAGGCCACTGTGTTCTTGGGGACCTTCAACGCTGCAGAAATGTTTTGGTAGCCTTTCCCAGATCTGTGCCTCGACACAATCCTGTCTCAGAGCCCTACAGACAATTCCTTTGACCTCATGGCTTGGTTTTTGCTCTGCCATGCACTGTCAAATGTGGGACCTTATATAGACAGGTGTGTGCCTTTCCAAATCATGTCCATTCAATAGAATTGACCACAGGTGGAACCCAATCAAGTTGTTGAAACATCTGAAGGATGATCAATGGAAACAGGATGCAACTGAGCTCAAATTCGAGTCTCATAGCAAAGAGTCTGAATTCTTAAGTAAATAAGGTTTTTCTGTTTAATATTTTTAAGAAATTTGCAAAAAAATCAAAAAATCTGTTTTTGTTTTGCTTTTATGTGGAAACAAAATGTGGAAAAAGGGAAGGGATCAGATTACTTTCCGAGTACAAACCGAATTGCAGAACGTTCGTGCTCTGTTTCGCATACTTTGATTTGGACTCATACCCCGACCCTCCCTTGCTCCAATTTGTGTGCTTGGAGCACAGTTGTATGCATTTTGAGAAACACCCCATGTCTTTAGCCAACTGACCCTGACAACCAATGGCTATTCTGCAGCACTCACAGCATTTTAGCATCTCTTATCAAGGCTAGTTGCTTCAAAATAGACACCAAATTTAAAAAGTATACTGCATAGCTGTCACGTTCCTGACCTGTTTTTCCTTTTTCTTGTATTTATTTAGTTGGTCAGGGCGTGAGTTGGGGTGGGTTGTCCATGTGTTATTTTTCTATGTCGGGTTGTTTGTGTTCGGCCGGGTATGATTCTCAATCAGAGGCAGAGGAAGAGGATTACGACGACCGTTACAGAACCACCCACCAATCTAGGACCAAGCGGAGTGTAAAAGGGCAGCGACAGCAGCAACAGAGGACACAGGACTCGTGGACTTGGGAGGAGATCCTGGACGGCAAAGGACCCTGGGTTCAGCCAGGAGAATATCGCCGTCCCAAGGCGGAGTTGGAGGCAGCGAAGGCAGAGAGGCGCTGGTATGAGGAGGCAGCGCGGTGACGTGGTTGGGAGCCCGAGAGTCAGACCCAAAAATTTCTTGGGGGGGGCACACGCGGAGTGTGGCAAAGCCGGGTAGGATACCTGAGCCAACTCCCCGTGCTTACCGTGGAGTGAGAGAGCGTCGTACTGGTCAGACACCGTGTTATGCGGTAAAGCGCACGGTGTCCCCAGTACGCGTGCTTAGACCAGTGCGGGCTATTCCACCTTGCCGCACTGGCCGGGCTAGGTTGGGCATCGAGCCGGGTGTCATGAAGCCGGCCCAACGCATCTGGCCTCCAGTGCGTCTCCTCGGGCCGGCGTACATGGCACCAGTCTTACAGATGGTGTCCCCGGTTCGCCAGCATAGCCCAGTACGGGCTATTCCACCTCGCCGCACTGGCAGGGCTACGGGAACCATTCAACCTGGTAGGTTTGGGGAGGCTCGGTGCTCAAGAGCGCGTGTCCTCCTTCACGGTCTGGTATACCCGGTGCCACCTCCACGTACCAGTCCTCCGGTGGCAGCCCCCCGCACCAGGCTGTCTCTCCGGGTTCTCTCTCCAGCTGCTCCCACCTGTCCAGCGCTGTCAGAGCCTTCCTCCTCTCCAGCGCAGCCTGAGTCTGAACTGCCTGCCTTCTCAGCGCTGTCTGAACTGCCTGCCTTCCCAGCGCTGTCTGAACTGTCTGCCTGCCCAGCGCTGTCTGAACTGTCTGCCTGCCCAGCGCTGCCGTATGGCCAGAGCCGTCCAGCCAGGACCAGCCAGAGCCGTCCAGCCAGGACCAGCCAGAGCCGTCCAGCCAGGACCAGCCAGAGCCGTCCAGCCAGGACCAGCCAGAGCCGTCCAGCCAGGACCAGCCAGAGCCGTCCAGCCAGGACCCGCCAGAGCCGTCCAGCCAGGACCCGCCAGAGCCGTCCAGCCAGGACCCGCCAGAGCCGTCCAGCCAGGACCCGCCAGAGCCGTCCAGCCAGGATCCGCCAGAGCCAGCTAGCCAGGATCCGCCAGAGCCAGCCAGCCAGGATCCGCCAGAGCCAGCCAGCCAGGATCCGCCAGAGCCAGCCAGCCAGGATCCGCCAGAGCCAGTCCGGTGCTGCCCCTTAATCTAGTGGGGTTGATTGGGAGGGTGGCCATTGGGAGGAGGCCAAGGAAGCGGGGTTTGACTATGGTGGGGTGGGGACCACGACCAGCGCCAGAGCCGCCACCGTGGACAGACGCCCACCCAGACCCTCCCCTAGACTTTATGCTGGTGCGCCCGGAGTTCGCACCTTAAGGGGGGGGTTATGTCACGTTCCTGACCTGTTTTTCCTTTTTCTTGCATTTATTTAGTTGGTCAGGGCGTGAGTTGGGGTGGGTTGTCCATGTGTTATTTTTCTATGTCGGGTTGTTTGTGTTCGGCCAGGTATGATTCTCAATCAGAGGCAGCTGTAAATCGTTGTCCCTGATTGAGAATCATACTTAGGCAGCCGGGGTTCACGTGTGTGTTTGTGGGTGGTTGTATCTCGTGTCTGTATTCATGCCACACGGGACTGTTTGTCGGTTCGTTTCTCTTTTGTCATTTTGTTTCGTTAGTGTTCCATTTATTTTGTTAATAAATAATCATGGACACAAACCACTCTGCATATTGGTCTGATCCTTCTCGCCTCTCCTCCTCGTCCGAGGAAGAGGATTACGACGACCGTACATACACATCTGAAAGTAAAATCATGGAATTTAGAAATATATAAATATTAGGATGAGAAATGTCGGAATGGTATACAGTATAGACATATGAAATTAGTAAGCAGTATGTAAACATTATTAAAGTGAATAGTGTTCCATTATTAAAGTGACCAGTGATTCCATGTCTATGTATACAGGGCTGCAGCCTCTAAGGTGCAGGGTTAAGTAACCAGGTGGTAGCCGGGTAGTGATGGCTATTTAACAGTCTGATGGACTTGAGATAGATGTTTTTCAGTCTCTCTGTCCCAGCTTTGATGCACCTGTACTGACCTCGCCTTCTATATGATAGCTGGGTGAACAGGCCGTGGTTGATTTTCGAGTGGTTGATTTTCTTGTTTATATTTTTGGCCTTCCTGTGACATTGGGTGCTGTAGGTGTCTTGCAGGGCAGGTAGTTTCCCCCCAGGGATGCGTTGGGCAGATCGCACCACCCTCTGGAGAGCCTTGCGGTAGCGGGCGGTGCAGTTGCCATACCAGGCGGTGATACACACTGACAGGATGCATTCAATTCTGCATCTATAAAAGTTTGTGAGGGTCTTAGGAGCCAAGATTAATTTCTTCAGCCGCCTGAGGTTGAAGAGGCACTGTACGGGTGGACCATTTCAGATTGTCAGTAACGTTTACTCTGAGGAACGAAGCTTTTCACTTTCTCCTCTGCGGTCCCGTCGATGTGGATAGGGGTGTGCTCCCTCTGCTGTCTTGTGAAATCCAAGATCAGCTCCTTTGTTTTGTTGACGTTGAGGGAGAAGTTATTTCCTGACACCACTCTGCCAGGGTCCTCACCTCCTCCCTGTAGGCTGTCTCGTCATTGTTGGTAATCAGGATCAGCGTAGTGGAGGTGTTGTTTCCTACCTTCACCACCTGGGGGAGGCCAGTCAGGAAGTATAGGACCCAGTTGCACAGGGTTCAGACCCAGAGCCCCAAGCTTAATGATGAGCTTGGAGGGTACTATGGTGTTGAAGGCTGAGCTATAGTCAATGAACAGTATTCCTACATAGGTATTCCTCTTGTCCAGATGGGATAGGGCAGTGCGCAGTGCGATGGCGATTGCTTCATCTGTGGATCTATTGGGGCTGTATGCAAATTGAAGTACGTCTAGGGTGTCAGGTAAGGTGCAGGTGAAATGATCCTTAACTAGTCTAAAGCACTTCATGATGACAGAAGTGAGTGCTACAGGGTGATAGTCATTTAGTTCAGTTACCTTTGCTTTATTGGTTACAGGAACAATGGTAGACATCTTGAAGCAAGTGGGGACAGCAGACTGGGATAGGGAGAGATTGAATATGTCCGTAAACTCTCCAGCCAGCTGGTCTGCGCATGCTCTGAGTACGCGGCTAGGGATGCCATATGGGCCGGCAGCTTTGCGAGGTTTAACACGCTTAAATATCTTACGTTGGCCACGGATAAGGAGAGCCCACAGTCCTTGGGAGTAGGCCACGCGGTGGCACCGTGTTATCCTCAATGCGGGTGAAGAAGGTGTTTAGCTTGTCTGGGAGAAAGATGTTGGTGTCCTAAACTTTTCCCTTTGTAGTCCGAGATTGACTATAGACCCTGCCACATACGTCTCGTGTCTGAGCCGTTGAATTCCGACTCCACTTTGTCTCTGTACTGACGTTTTGCCTGTTTGATTGCCTTACGGAAGGAATAACTTCACTGTTTGTATTTGGCCGTATTCCCAGTCGCATTGCTATGGTTAAATGCGGTGGTTCATGCTTTCAGTTTTGCGCGAATGCTGCCATCTATCCACGGTTTCTGGTTTGGGGAGGTTTTAATAGTCACAGTGGGAATAACATATCCTCTACTTTTCCTGATGAACTTAATCACCATATCTGTGTATTCATCGATGTTATTCTCAGAGGCTACCCGGAACATATCAAAACAATCTTGAAGCATGAATTCTGATTGGTCAAACCAGCGTTGAATAGACATCAGCACGGGTACTTCCTGTTTGAGTTTCTGCCTATAGGAGGAGAGGAGAAAGAAAAATTGAGTCGTGATCAGATTTTCGGAAGGGAGTGAGGGGTCTTGTAGACCACTGAGTAGCAGTCCTACAATGTTTTTCCAGAGTGTGTACTACGGTCAATGTGTCGGTAGAACTTTGGAAGTCTTTTCCTCATATTTGCTTTGTTAAAATCCACAGCTACAATAAATGCGGCCTCGGGATATGTGGTTTCCAGTTTGCATAAAGTCCAGTGTAGTTCTTTGAGGGCCATCATGGTATCGGCTTGAGGGGAAATTTACACGGCTGTGACTACAGTGGGGAGAACAAGTATTTGATACACTGCCGATTTTGCAAGTTTTCCTACTTACAAAGCATGTAGAGGTCTGTAATTTTTATCATAGGTACACTTCAACTGTGAGAGACGGAATCTAAAACAAAAATCCAGAAAATCACATTGTATGATTTTTAAGTAATTAATTTGCATTTTATTGCATGACATAAGTATTTGATCACCTACCAACCAGTAAGAATTCCGGCTCTCACAGACCTGTTAGTTTTTCTTTAAGAAGCCCTCCTGTTCTTCACTCATTACCTGTATTAACTGCACCTGTTTGAACTCGTTACCTGTATAAAAGACACCTGTCCACACACTCAATCAAACAGACTCCAACCTCTCCACAATGGCCAAGACCAGAGAGCTGTGTAAGGACATCAGGGATACAATTGTAGACCTGCACAAGGCTGGGATGGGCTACAGGACAATAGGCAAGCAGCTTGGTGAGAAGGCAACAACTGTTGGCGCAATTATTAGAAAATGGAAGAAGTTCAAGATGACGGTCAATCACCCTCGGTCTGGGGCTCCATGCAAGATCTCACCTCGTGGGGCATCAATGATCATGAGGAAGGTGAGGGATCAGCCCAGAACTACACGGCAGGACCTGGTCAATGACCTGAAGAGAGCTGGGACCACAGTCTCAAAGAAAACCATTAGTAACACACCATGCCGTCATGGATTAAAATCCTGCAGCGCACGCAAGATCCCCCTGCTCAAGCCAGCGCATGTCCAGGCCCGTCTGAAGTTTGCCAATGACCATCTGGATGATCCAGAGGAGGAATGGGAGAAGGTCATGTGGTCTGATGAGACAAAAATAGAGCTTTTTGGTCTAAACTCCACTCGCCGTGTTTGGAGGAAGAAGAAGGATGAGTACAACCCCAAGAACACCATCCCAACCGTGAAGCATGGAGGTGGAAACATCATTCTTTGGGGATGCTTTTCTGCAAAGGGGACAGGACGACTGCACCGTATTGAGGGGAGGATGGATGGGGCCATGTATCGCGAGATCTTGGCCAACAACCTCCTTCCCTCAGTAAGAGCATTGAAGATGGGTCGTGGCTGGTTCTTCCAGCATGACAACGACCCGAAACACACAGCCAGGGCAACTAAGGAGTGGCTCCGTAAGAAGCATCTCAAGGTCCTGGAGTAGCCTAGCCAGTCTCCAGACCTGAACCCAATAGAAAATCTTTGGAGGGAGCTGAAAGTCCGTATTGCCCAGCGACAGCCCCGAAACCTGAAGGATCTGGAGAAGGTCTGTATGGAGGAGTGGGCCAAAATCCCTGCTGCAGTGTGTGCAAACCTGGTCAAGAACTACAGGAAACGTATGATCTCTGTAATTGCACACAAAGGTTTCTGTACCAAATATTAAGTTCTGCTTTTCTGATGTATCAAATACTTATGTCATGCAATAAAATGCAAATTATTTACTTAAAAATCATACAATGTGATTTTCTGGATTTTTGTTTTAGATTCCGTCTCTCACAGTTGAAGTGTACCTATGATAAAAATTACAGACCTCTACATGCTTTGTAAGTAGGAAAACCTGCAAAATCGGCAGTGTATCAAATACTTGTTCTCCCCACTGTATAACCAAAGGTAATTCTCTTGGGAGGTAATACAGTCGGCATTTGATTTGTGAGGCGTTCTAGGTCGGTTGAACAAAAGGACTTGAGATTCTGTATGTTATCACAATCACACCATGAGTAGTTAATCATGAAACATACAACCCCACCTTTCTTTATTCCTATCTACGCGATGTACCGAGAACAGAGCTGGCTGTATGGACAGGGACAGTATCCCTGATGTCTCTCTGGAAGAAGATCCTCACCCTGATCTTGTCTACTGTATTGTCCAGAGACTGAACATTAGCGAGTAATATACTCGGAAGCGGTGGATGGTGTGCCCGCCTCCTGAGTCAGACTAGAAGTCCACTTTCCGAATACCTCTTCTCTACCGGCTGTGTTTTGGAACAGCTTCTGGAATAAGTTATATTGCCCTGGGGGGTACGAACAAAGGATCCAATTAGGGAAAGTCGCATTCCTGGTCATAATGCTGGTGAGTTACCACCTCTCTGATATCCGAAAGTTATTTCCCGGCTGTATGTAATAACACCCAAAAACATTCTGGGCTATAAATGTAAGAAATAACACACACAAAAAAACAAAATACTGCAAAGTTCCTAAGGCACTAGAAGCAGAGCTGCCATGACTGTTGGCGCCATCTTCCCTTGACAAATAGCAATCATGACATCCCTTAAAAGGTAGAACATGAGTCAGCAATAGCAGTGGAATAACCTCATCGAGCAATGGCATTGTTTGGAGGCACACACACGCACGCACGCACACACACACACACACACACACACACACACACACACACACACACACTCCGCGCCCTCACCCCAGGGTGTAGGCTACCCGGACAACCTCATCATGAAGCTGTGGAGTTTCCCCCTTCTCTCTTCCTCCCCCTTTTCCTACCCGCTCTCCTGCTCCTCCCTCTCTTCCTCACCCCCACCACAATACCATGTCTCTCCCATACTCTCTCTTTTTCCTCCTCCCCCTCTTCCTCCCCTTCTCCTCCTCCCCTCTTCCTCATCACATGACCATGTCTCTCTCGCTCTATTCCTTTCAGTCCTGCGACTTGGCAGGAAACTCAGCTCTTTTGTCACTGATTTAAGATGTCAACGTTTTCTAAATTTTCTTTAAATTTTTCTGACAGTCTGGTAAAATGAATACCAATGCTAAGCTTTATCACAGGCTTCTGAAGCTAATCTATTTTTTAGCCCAATGTGCTGTAAAATCCCTCTTTATTGTGAGATTATAAAATAATGATTTTCTGGCAGACATTAAATAACGTTTGCTTGACTGAATGTTGGTGTTGAACCTGTTTCTTTGTCAGCATATTTAGTAATTACAAATTGCTTGACTGTTACAAAGTACTGAAAAGAACAGAACACTGGTAATTGATGAAGCAACAATGTAACTAAGAGGTAAATGAACAACGTTGTGACATCATTCACCATGAGAACACTGGGTTTGTTTTACTTATGGAGCTCCACTGCTGGTCAGGGTCTTGTCCAGCAGCTTGTCATGCTCTGATTGGCTGAGGAGACCATTGTGATGAGGGCCCAATACAGTTGAAGACAAAAGCATCCCTTTGCTCAGTTACTGCTCTCCCTCTCGCTCTGTCATTAAAACCTCTCCAGCCACTAAACCAATTAAGCCAATTAAGCATGAAAAGACAATGCTACTTGTTTCTCCCACCCTGCTTCTCTATGAGGGAGAGAGAGAGGAGAGAGAGAGGAGAGAGAGAGAGAGGAGAGAGAGAGGAGAGAGAGGAGAGAGAGAGGGGACGGGAGCAGGACGTCGGTCATTCAACAAGCTGTGACATGACAATGAGACGAGAGAGAGTCCCAGGGAGTTTGTTTCCTCTAATTGTGTTCAAATCTTGTCAGCCCGTTCTGCCAGTGCAGCCGTGCATGTCAATACACAGCATGGCTGCACAGCGTGGCTACACAGCGTGGCTACACAGCGTGGCTGCACAGCGTGGCTACACAGCGTGGCTGCACAGCGTGGCTGCACAGCATGGCTGCACAGCGTGGCTGCACAGCGTGGCTACACAGCCTGGCTGCACAGCGTGGCTACACAGCCTGGCTGCACAGCGTGGCTACACAGCGTGGCTGCACAGCGTGGCTACACAGCGTGGCTACACAGCCTGGCTGCACAGCGTGGCTGCACAGCGTGGCTGCACAGCGTGGCTGCACAGCGTGGCTACACAGCGTGGCTGCACAGCGTGGCTGCACAGCGTGGCTCCACAGCGTGGCTACACAGCGTGGCTGCACAGCGTGGCTGCACAGCGTGGCTACACAGCGTGGCTACACAGCGTGGCTACACAGCGTGGCTGCACAGCGTGGCTACACAGCGTGGCTACACAGCGTGGCTGCACAGCGTGGCTGCACAGCGTGGCTACACAGCGTGGCTGCACAGCGTGGCTACACAGCGTGGCTGCACAGCGTGGCTGCACAGCGTGGCTGCACAGCGTGGCTACACAGCGTGGCTGCACAGCGTGGCTACACAGCGTGGCTGCACAGCGTGGCTACACGGCGTGGCTGCACAGCGTGGCTACACAGCGTGGCTGCACAGCGTGGCTACACGGCGTGGCTGCACAGCGTGGCTACACAGCGTGGCTACACAGCGTGGCTGCACAGCGTGGCTGCACAGCGTGGCTACACAGCGTGGCTGCACAGCGTGGCTGCACAGCGTGGCTGCACAGCGTGGCTACACAGCGTGGCTACACAGCGTGGCTACACAGCGTGGCTGCCGTAGACTAGAGTACAGTCACAGTGGAGAAGTGGAGCATATCAATCTGTAATGTTCAACTTCTTTATTCAATACCCGGCAGTGTCTCGTAGGTCATACCTCACATGCACAAATGTATTCCTGATGCGTGAAACTAAATCTCTCCTTAGTGGGACACAGAAGTCTTATGTAGGAACAAATACAGACGATAAACGAATGACAGGGAATGTATAGTCTGGCCACAATAACGTCTTACATCAAAATAAAATAGCAGGGGAGTTACAGGAGACTGACTGTGTTTTGTTGTTGTTGTCAGGACCTTCCATGATAGCAGGCTTATTTTAATCATTCTCCACAGGCCATGTTGGTGCTGACGCTAAACAGAAGCTAATGTGAGACCCATTAAAAGACCCTGGGAGAGGGGGACTGAGTCTGCGCTGGCAAGCGGAAAAGCAACAGCCTGTTTATCACCCTCCCCCTCATTGTGCCCCTTGCCTCACTGTGGCATCCCCCTCTCTCTACCCTCTCCCCTTCTCTCCCCCTCTCTCTATCCTCTCCCCCTCTCTCCATCCACTCCACCTTTCTCTATCCTCTCCCAATCTCTCTCCCCCTCTCTCTATCCACTCCCCCTCTCACTATCCTCTCCCAATCTCTATCTCTCCTCTCCCTCTCTCTCTCTCTCTCTCTCTTCCTCTCTCTATCCTCTCCCCCTCTCTCCCTCTCTCTATCCTCTCCCCCTCTCTCTCCCTCTCTCTATCCTCTCCCCCTCTCTCCCTCTCTCCCTCTCTCTATCCTCTCCCCCTCTCGCTCCCTCTCTCTATCCTTTCCCCCTCTCTCCCTCTCTCTATCCTCTCCCCCTCTCTCTATCCTCTCCCCCTGTCTCTCTCTCCCTCTCTCTATCCTCCTCCCCTCTCCCTCTCTCTATCCTCCCTCTCTCCACCTCTCTCTATCCTCCCTACCTCTCTTGCTCTCTCTATCCCCCTATCTCCCTCCCTCTCTTCCCCTCTCCCCCTCTCTCCCTCACCCTTTCCTCTCTCCCCCTCTCTCCCTCTCTCCCCCTCTCTATCCACGCTCTCTCCTCCATTCTCTATCCTCTCCCCTCTCTCTCTACCACCCCTCTCTCCCTCTCGCGATACTCCCCCTCTCTTCCTCTCTCTATCCTTTCTCCCTCTCTCCCCCTCCCTCCGTATCTCTTTCCTCTCTCCCCCTCTCTCCCTATAACCTCTCCCCCTTTCTCTCTATCCTCAAAATAAAATAGCAGGGGAGTTACAGGAGACTGACTGTGTTTTGTTGTTGTTGTCAGGACCTTCCATGATAGCAGGCTTATTTTAATCATTCTCCACAGGCCATGTTGGTGCTGACGCTAAACAGAAGCTAATGTGAGACCCATTAAAAGACCCTGGGAGAGGGGGACTGAGTCTGCGCTGGCAAGCGGAAAAGCAACAGCCTGTTTATCACCCTCCCCCTCATTGTGCCCCTTGCCTCACTGTGGCATCCCCCTCTCTCTACCCTCTCCCCTTCTCTCCCCCTCTCTCTATCCTCTCCCCCTCTCTCCATCCACTCCACCTTTCTCTATCCTCTCCCAATCTCTCTCCCCCTCTCTCTATCCACTCCCCCTCTCACTATCCTCTCCCAATCTCTATCTCTCCTCTCTCTCTCTCTCTCTCTCTCTCTCTCTCTCTTCCTCTCTCTATCCTCTCCCCCTCTCTCCCTCTCTCTATCCTCTCCCCCTCTCTCTCCCTCTCTCTATCCTCTCCCTCTCTCTATCCTCTCCCCCTCTTGCTCCCTCTCTCTATCCTTTCCCCCTCTCTCCCTCTCTCTATCCTCTCCCCCTCTCTCTATCCTCTCCCCCTGTCTCTCTCTCCCTCTCTCTATCCTCCTCCCCTCTCCCTCTCTCTATCCTCCCTCTCTCCACCTCTCTCTATCCTCCCTACCTCTCTTGCTCTCTCTATCCCCCTATCTCCCTCCCTCTCTTCCCCTCTCCCCCTCTCTCCCTCACCCTTTCCTCTCTCCCCCTCTCTCCCTCTCTCCCCCTCTCTATCCACGCTCTCTCCTCCATTCTCTATCCTCTCCCCTCTCTCTCTACCACCCCTCTCTCCCTCTCGCGATACTCCCCCTCTCTTCCTCTCTCTATCCTTTCTCCCTCTCTCCCCCTCCCTCCGTATCTCTTTCCTCTCTCCCCCTCTCTCCCTATAACCTCTCCCCCTTTCTCTCTATCCTCAAAATAAAATAGCAGGGGAGTTACAGGAGACTGACTGTGTTTTGTTGTTGTTGTCAGGACCTTCCATGATAGCAGGCTTATTTTAATCATTCTCCACAGGCCATGTTGGTGCTGACGCTAAACAGAAGCTAATGTGAGACCCATTAAAAGACCCTGGGAGAGGGGGACTGAGTCTGCGCTGGCAAGCGGAAAAGCAACAGCTTGGTTATCACCCTCCCCCTCATTGTGCCCCTTGCCTCACTGTGGCATCCCCCTCTCTCCCCCTCTCTCTATCCTCTCCCCCCTCTCACCTTCTCTCCCCTTCTCCCCCCTCACTCGATCCTCTCTCCCTCTCTCTATCCACTCCCTCTCTCTCCATCCACTCCACCTCTCTCTATCCTCTCCCCCTCTCTCTATCCACTCCCCCTCTCTCTATCCTCTTCCACGCTCTCCCTCACTCTATCCTCTCCCCCTCTCTCCCCCTCTGACCCTCTCTCCCCCTCTCGCTATCATCTCCCCTCTCTCTCTCTATCCTCTCTCCCCCTCTCTCCCCCTCTCTCTATCCACTCCCCCTCTCTCTATCCTCTCTCTCTCTATCCTCTCCCCCTCTCACTATCCTCTCCCCCTATCTCTACCCTCTCCCCCTCTCTATCCTCTCCCTATACTCTCTCCCTCTCTATCCTCTCCCCCTCTCTCTATCTTCTCCCCCTCTCACTATCCTCTCCCCCTATCTCTACCCTCTCCCCCTCTCTCTATCCTCTCCCCCTCTCTCTCCCTCTCTCTATCTTCTCCCCCTCTCTCCATCTCTTGCCATCTCTCTCCCTCTCTCTATCCTCTCCCTATCTCTCTCCCCCCTCTCTCCCCATCTCTCCCTCTCTCTATCCTCTCTGTGGCATCCCCCTCTCTCTATCCTCTCCCCCCTCTCCCCTTCTCTCCCCTTCTCTCCCCCTCACTCTATCCTCTCCCCCTCTCCCCTTCTCCCCCCCTCACTCTATCCTCTCCCCCCCTCTCCCCTTCTCTCCCCCTCTCTCTATCCACTCCCCCTCTCTCCATCCACTCCCCCTCTCTCTATCCTCTCCCCCTCTCACTATCCTCTCCCCCTATCTCTACCCTCTCCCCTCTCTATCCTCTCCCTATACTCTCTCCCTCTCTATCCTCTCCCCCCTCTCTCTCCCCCCCTCTCTCTATCCTCTCCCCCTCTCCCTCCCTCTCTCTATCTTCTCCCCCTCTCTCCATCTCTGTCCCTCTCTCTATCCTCCCCCCCCTCCCTATCTCTCTCCCCCCTCTCTCCCGATCTCTCCCCCTCTCTAACCTCCATACTCCCCATCTCTCCCTCTCTCTATCCTCTCTCTCCCTCTCTATCCTTTCCCTCTCTCCCCCTCTCCCTATCCTCCCTCCTCTACCCTCTCCCTCTCTCTCCCTCTCTCTATCCTCCCCCATGTCCCTCTCTATCCTCACTCTCTCCAATTCTCTATATCCTCCCCACCTCTCTCGCTCTCTCTATCCTCCCCTTCTCCCTATCCTCCGCCCTCTTTCCCTCTCTCTATCCTCCCTCTCTCCCCCTCTATCCCTCACTCTATCCTCTCTCCCTCTCTCCCCCTCTCTATCCTCCCTCTCTCCTCGCTCCCCCTCTATCCTCCCCCTCTCTCTCTCTCTCCCTCTCTCTATCCTCTCCATCTCTCTCCCAATCTCTACCCCCTCTCCCTCTCTCTCCCTCTCTCTCCCTTTCTCCCCTCTCTCCCTCTCTCCCCCTCTCCCTCACTATATCCTCTCCCTCTCTCCCCCCTCTCCCTCACTATATCCTCTCCCTCTCTCTTTCTCTGTCTCCTCTTTCTGCTTTCTCTCTCTTTCTCCCTGTTCCTCTTAGTGACTTCATGCATGTGATGTTGACAGGAAACATTGTTTGCCTTTTTACATGGCTTTTTGACTGGTTTGTAGGGTTTACTTGTGCAGGTTTACTTTATTCTGGCTGGGCTGGAAACCAGATGGCTAGCTTTGAGACACATTCTTGGGTTGTGACACAGAGATCTGGGATACCTGAGAGTTGAGAGTTGTTCATGGAAGAGAGAGAGAGAGAGAGAGAGAGAGAGAGAGAGAGAGAGAGAGAGAGAGAGAGAGAGAGAGAGAGAGAGAGAGAGAGAGAGAGAGAGAGAGAGAGAGAGAGAGAGAGAGAGAGAGAGAGAGAGAGAGAGAGAGAGATGTAATGTTTACTGTTTATTGTTAATGTTTATTTCACTTTTGTATATTATCTACCTCACTTGCTTTGGCAATGTTAACATATGTTTCCCATGCCAATAAAGCCCCTTGAACTGAATTGAATTGAGCGAGAGAGAGAGAGAGAGAGAGAGAGAGAGAGAGAGAGAGAGAGGCGATGCCCACACATTTTCTACATGAACCTAGAGAAGAGTCCCCTCAGCCAGCTGGTTCTGGGGCTCTGTTCACAAATACAAACAGATCCCACAGAGCCCCGGGATAGAAACACATTTAGAACCAACCAAATTATGAGACAGCAAAAAGATAACTATTTGACACACTGGAAAGAATCAACCATAAAGCAAAGATTCGTGGTCCGTTGCCATGAGAAAAGGGTAACCAGTGGAGCACAAACAACATTGTAAATGGCAAGAGAGAGAGAGAGAGAGAGAGAGAGGGAGAGAGAGAGAGACAGACAGAGAGAGAGAGAGACAGAGAGAGAGAGAGAGTCTGACAGTCTCCTCTGTGTCCCAGGGAGATGATATGACTGCATTTAGTATTTCACATCCACTCCCTACGGAATCTGCCCATGTGTCTCTGTCCACAAGTCTCTCCCTCTATGTCAGGGTTCGAACCCCCTGCCTGAGGCCTTAGACCTTCACTATATCCTGTCTCCTGTCTCCTGTATGTGTCAGACTGTCTAGCGGGGGTGAAAGCTTGACGTTATGTTCCTGTGATTTACTATGTGCCTGAGAGATAAATCTTTACCATAATGACGTGTTAGTTCAACCTGTTCCAATGTTAACAACATTATCTTCTGATGTACAGCTATTAACAGAGATCTATTGCACATTTGTAGCTTTTAAGAAACAGATAGATTAAATGTATACTGTTCACATGCCATTTGTCAATTTCTGAATAGTGAAATATTTCATTAGATGCAGTGTATTAGTGTTGCTTGATGTGAGCATGAATAGTCTCATAAGGATGGTTATGGTCTGTGTTGTGTGTTCTGAGCCGCACCGCTCCCTCAACGTCCAATCAGAGATGATTTGCGGGCTCCCATTGCAGCTGGAGGAGTACAGTGACAGCAGTATGATTTGTTACTTCCTCGTGACTCCAGGTCATCTCCCTCTGAGTACAAATATTTCAGTCTGAGACAGCTTGAGATGTAGTCTGTCCTCCTCACTCACCCCACTTCCTGCACCGTCCTCCAGCTAATGCTAAGTAGTGTATCTGTCATGCCACTGGATTCTGTATATCTCCCAAGAGGACCACAACGTAGAATACAGACGGTCCTCTTCTTTCTCAATCAACCCACTGTGTGACACAGAGGCCTCACCATTCCACATGATGTACAGGATCTCTGTGAGTCATGTCACCAACATTACATCCTGTATCACTCATACACTAGTTACTTTCTACAGGAAGTAGGGGGGGAAAAGACAGAGTTATTCCATCTGAGAGGAAGTGATAGAATGAACATAATAAGCCATAGGTAATCCTATCAGTCTGCACCACTGGGCTTCTGCTCATCCACTGGTCTGGAGCTGGTGTCTACAGAGAAGAGAGAGGAACCTGTACTAGGAGATGCTGATGCAAATCGATGCTGTCAGCCAGACAGTCTACTCATTCCAGTCTCCCAACCTCTCTCTCCCTCTACAGTCCAGCATGTCCATAAACATCCCCTTTCCGTACGAAGGACACCGCGGTCACCAGGTGTACCATCAGTCAGCTCAGATAGAGGCTCACATATCTAATGCCCAGTGGAGGAAAAAGTACCCAATTGTCATACTTGAGTATGAGTAAAAATGCCTTAATAGAAAATGATTCAAGTGAAAGTCACCCAGTAAAATCCTACTTGAATAAAATATACTTAAATATCAAAAGTACATGTAATTACTAAAATATACTTAAGTATCAAAAGTAAAAGTAAAAGTATAAATCATTTAAAATTCCTTATATTAAGCAAACCAGACTGCACCATTTTCTTGTTTTTTAAATGTCCGGATAGCCAGGGGCACACTCCAACACTCAGACATCATTTACAAATGAAGCCTGTGTGTTTAGTGAGTCCACCGGATTAGAGGCAGTCGGGATGACCAGGGAAGTTCTGTTGATTTGTGCGTGAATTGGACCGTATTCCTGTCCTGCCAAGCATTCAAAATGTAACAAGTACTTTTGGGTGTCAAGGAAAATGTATGTAGTAAAAAGTATACCATTTTCTAAAGGAATGTAGTGAAGCAAAAGTAAAAATAGTCAAAGATATACATAGTAAAGTAAAGTACAGATACCTCAAAAAACTACTTAAGTAGTACTTTAAAGTATTTTTACTTAAGTACTTTACACCACTGCTGAAGTCTGTAAACTGGTTCACAGCCCCCAAACAGACACACCTGAAACCCTCCAGACGTTTTGGGATTGTCTTGAATCCGTTGAAAGGGCTCAATCAAACACAAACCCTGGCTCTGACTCATAAAGTTATTTGTGTTTATCTTTTGTAAACACCTTGGAGACGCGGCGCCCACCACAGCCTGACAAAAGCCAGGGAATTTAAAGAAACCTTTCCAAATAAATAAATAGATGATTCCTCCACCGAGGACAGAGTGTGAAGGGTAAAAGGATGAGAGGAGTGAGCAGGGTGAATGAAGCATGGTCAGGATACAGAGCCTTCTTCGCTTCAGTCAGTCCAAGGTGACTCTGCAAATGATTCTTCACAAGCTTTATTTTGGCATTATATTATAGAGTCATGCCATAAGGCTTCTCAGGCAGTGGAGTATACCAGTGCCGTTTAAGATAATGGAGGACATTTTTTGACCATGGCCTTATTTCTTTTACAGCATATTACATGACTCTCATTTATATTCCATTCACCCTGTTCAATATAACAGCGTTAAGTTTAGGCTACTACATGATGCTCTAATTTTCCCTCTACCCATCATGAGGTTGCTACAACCTAGCCTATGAATGAAAGTTTACAACGTAGGGGCAACACAGGTCGAGAGACAAATTTGAGGTGACAGTGACATTCAATACCGCCTTGCACACTCTTGCCTGCATCTAGCTGATCTAGGGTGTAATCATTAGTCCAACAACCTTTCCTAAACCGCTACACACAGCCTACATCTTTGTCCCCATTTTAGCTAAAGTAACGTCATAGTCAGCACAGCTAATAGAACTAACACGTTAGTTAACCCGCTACAATCCTGCAGTAACGTTCGTGTATAGTCAGTAAGCAGTTACACCTGCAGGCCCCGGTGGATAAATAAATTAGTAACACCAAAAGCTTACCTTGACTTGGAAGAGTTCCAGTGTTGTGTTGGATAGTCATAGCCAGCTAGCTAACATAGCATCCCTCTTTTTGAGCAGGGTGTTTCTCTAGGCTAAACTAGCTTGCTGCATTTGCTAGCTAAGTAAGTGAAACTGAAAGTGAAAAAAATTGCAATCTCTCTATTTCTCTCTTGTTTCTCCTTCATTATGATTAAATTAATTTGTTCAAAACTGTTCAACTATTGTCTTTCTCTCTCTTTGAGTCAACTACTCACCACATTTTATACACTGCAGTGCTAGCTGGCTGTAGCTTGTGCTTTCAGTACGAGATTCATTCTCTGACCCTTTGATTGGGTGGACAACACCCATGCTACCCGACAGAGTGCTGTTGAGGATACTGTAGACCTTCTTTGCAAAATAGAGTGTTTTAATCATTTATTTGGTGACATGATTATATTTAGTTTAGTTTTATCTTAAAAAGGATAACTTTTTTAATGTTTTACCATTTTCATTTTTATGACATTCACTGAGGATCATCCTCCCCTTCCTCCTCTGAGGAGCCTCCACTGGAGTATACGTTCCCTAGAGGCATGTTTCTCTGGGGAGGAAGAGAACTTTCTTGTTTTTCTGTCTTTGGGCTGTATTTGCCTCTCAATGGGGAGTATCTTTTTCCAGGGGGAAAGTTTTTAGTTTTATGTCATCTTGTTTTGTGAAGTGATAGGGTGGGAATGAAATGCATTAAATAGCCTTAGTCAGGGGGAAGAGAATGTGGGCTCCCTCGCCAGGCCCGGCATGTGTGTCACCCTCTCAGTCACCTCTGGGCTGGGGCGGCCCGGGCTTTGTGAAGGCTCCAACACGCCTGAAAGGGACACACAGCATGCGGTCTGCAGAGTCCCCAGTCCCGCTCCACACACACACACCACACACACATATCGCAAAAAAAGAAGAAACGTCCACAAACTCCCTTTGAATATTAAAAAGAAAAGAGAGTTATCAGGAAGAATAGGACAGAAAGAGGAGAGGAGAGAAGAAGGCCTCTCCATTGATCTGGCTGGAGAGAGGGGGGGGGGGGGGGGGGAGAAGATGGCCTGTCCATTAAGCTTTCTGGGGAGAGAGAGAGAAAGGGGATGAACGCCACCATGCACATTGTATATAGTGTTGATCATCGCTTTGGCAACTTTTCATCTCTGAGTTTAGTTCTGAAATACCATTGGATCTCATAGTTCTCTCTGCATGGTGCTTTATAACCGTTTTCTCAAGTTGAACCTGTATTTGAAAGACTGGGTCTGTCACCAATTAAACCGAGGTGGATTCTTCTCTTTGTATTGAAAGTGTCAGGCAATGAAATGGTTACTGAAGTGTATTTTGGAATCTGGTACTGGACACATTGCTTGACACTGGGATCTTAAACTACCGCTGGACTCCTCAGATTTGGGAATATCAGACTAGGACCTGGATGTGAGTTGTTGCTGTTGACGTGGCTGTGAAAAGGATTTATCCCAGTGGATCTGTGTTATTACAGCAGGCACCATGCAGCCTGTATCTCTGCTGGTGGTGATGTTGGCCATGCTGGTGATGCTGGGGGTCTTCCCTCATAAGGGTCCTTATCATGGGGCCCCTCGCCACGCTGGTCTGTGGAGCTCTCCGCCCAACTGGTGTAAAAGACAGCAGGGGAAGACTCAGGGGCCCCACCAAGACCCCCTACCTCTGAGACACCACGGCAGCAAGACACACAAATGTAACCACATCTTCCACAGTAAGTGTAACCAAATGATTTGTGCATTCTATCGATGGATGGAGAAGCCTGGAGCTTTTACAAATTAATTGACCCCAAACTTTGGCTTGAATCTCCTGACATCACATGCATCCCTTTTCCTACTAATTAAGGACGATGTTTGAGTTATTGTAATCTTCACAAGTTGATGTTTCCTGGAGTGGGATGTAGGGAAGGGTGGAAAAGTTGGCTGTCCTTTCATGTTTTCTCTTCATGGAGGTTGTGCCAAGGAAAGGAAAAATGACTGTGGTGTTAAAAGCACTCTAATGTCTCCTCTCCCGGCTCACTGCTGTCACAGCCAAGACAAATATGTTATTTGTTCTGCCTCTGTGCTGTTCTGATCAAGGTCGCCTGCTCTGCGATAGAGAGGAGATCTGCGCGGGAGAGGCTGCCTGTTTGGAGAGAAGCTCAGCGATTGTCATCTGATACTGTATGGATGGATGGATGGATGGATGGATGGATGGATGGATGGATGGATGGATGGATGGATGGATGGATGGATGGATGGATGGATGGATGGATGGATGGTTGTCGTAGGCAACTGAGAGGAAACACAGCACATTTGCTCCAAGTCTAATGTCGATAGTAAAACAAAGAAAAATATATTTTCACTATTTGTATAAATGATATCTGAGCTATTGTCTGCTTGTGTTGTGTTTGGTTACTTACTTCTCAGAATTAATGTTAGTCCCTCAAATTCAAATCTGGACCTCGAAGCTAGTTCCACTTTTTTTCATTCTTCCCTTCTAATCAGGGACTGGTTTAGACCTGGGACACCAAGTTCCCCTCTAATCAGGGACTGGTTTAGACCTGGGACACCAAGTTCCCCTCTAATCAGGGACTGGTTTAGACCTGGGACACCAAGTTCCCCTCTAATCAGGGACTGGTTTAGACCTGGGACACCAAGTTCCCCTCTAATCAGGGACTGGTTTAGACCTGGGACACCAAGTTCCCCTCTAATCAGGGACTGGTTTAGACCTGGGACACCAAGTTCCCTTCTAATCAGGGACTGGTTTAGACCTGGGACACCAAGTTCCCCTCTAATCAGGGACTGGTTTAGACCTGGGACACCAAGTTCCCCTCGAATCAGGGACTGGTTTAGACCTGGGACACCAAGTTCCCCTCTAATCAGGGACTGGTTTAGACCTGGGACACCAAACATCATAGTAGACACAACATTACATTGTTACTGTAGCTACCTGAGTTTTGTAGGATTTTCCTTCTTCACTTTCTAAAATAATCTACAACACATCTGCCTGCAGTCAGTGAATGTCTCTCCCAATGCCAGTCCTCTCAGTCAGACCCCATGTTGCTGGTCTCAGTGAAGCCAGGGTCCATAATCGCCTGTATGTTTCAGTCTTGTACTGTTATCTCCTGTTGGCGCCGGGAAAAGTTACAATTCCATTTGGAAGTATTCAGGTGAGCAGCCAGTGGCAGAACCAGGGCAATTAAAGGACTGGTGGCAGCCTTTCAGGAGCAACACACTGTAGAACACTGAGACTGGTTAAAGAAAAGAGCAGAATCACATTTGAGACCTAAATGGAGAGGAATGAATGACACTGAGAAATAGATTGAATGACTGACTCACTTTTAGCCATAATCTGAATGTCATTATGGACTCCTGTCCATTATATTCCTCATCCTACATACAATGAGGCATAACTAAATAAAATCAACACATTGTACACAAAGGGGTGGATAGGCTACAGTTGTTCTTATGGTATAACAATATATTTTCATTTTCGTAATAGATTTATTCTGTCTGTGTGTTGTCAATAACGGCTGCATCGCGGATAAAGATGGCGATATGCCCATGATGGTGGGGTTCCACTAACTCTCACTGGAGGGCGCTGCTGGGTAACTAATACGACCTCAAAGGAGAGGGCCTGAGCTGAAATTATAGGCTCTATGGGCTATGAAATTACGTTTTATTTAGATTCTTAATTAATGCAATCAATGTCATTTTTTTCATGAACCTTTTACATAAAACATTTACTCAAAAAATGAATCAAGTTCAAATATCTTTATTAATGAATATCTGTCATCTCTGGAGTATTGTCTAAAATCACAGACTAGACAATTTTTCACTATAATTCATTAAATGTTGAAAAAAAGCTGGTAAACTGCATTGAAAAGACAATGACAAAATGTTGTAATTCTATTTTGAGTATCTTTTATCTTATCATGTGGAAAAACAATAAGCCTACAATAAATAATATACCACTTGGACTATCTGAAGGTTTTAGCCTGTAAATACGGTCAACTCGATTTAGGTTATGATTTTCTCGTTTAGCTAATCTTACACATTTTAAAGTAGATGATATAATATTTGATCGTAGTTAAGGGAAACCTAGTTCCAGGATAATCGGCCCTAAAGTGAATTTTAATTGACTGATTAGATGTGTATCTCGCCCCAGCAGTAAGCCAAAGCATGGGATTGGGAGTGTACAACAGCTAGTCCTAATGCCAACAGCGCTCTTTTGTCTTACTGTACGAGAACTAGACTTTAGTCGCGGATTGCACACAAACATGTCATGATTTGATAGCCCAACGGCTTCTGTGCATTCATTTTGATATAACATTTTATTATATAGGTTATAGGCTAATACTTGTATTTTTGTTTGTTCTATTCTATATTGTAGTATATATTGTAAGCCAACCAAACCAGGTTGTATGTTCTATTCTATATTGTAGTATATTATGTCCTATTATATTCTACGATTATTATTATTATAATTATGATTATTGTTATTATTATTATGGTAATTATGATTGTTGTTGTTATTATTATTGTTAATATTATTATATACTATTGCTTACTATACCATCCAGATTTGTAGGAACAGGGAAAGATCTACCGTTCACACACACAGGCTACCTACAGGTTTACCACATGCATGGGAACTGTGAATAACAGCCATCATTGTAGTGTGGTAGACTACATACATAAATGTTAACAGTCACCTCAGTAACTGAAAATAGTTGACAGCTGATCTGCGCTGCGCTCTCCAATCCAGCCTGGAAGAGGTTAAATTTCTTCAATTGGAAAAACCAATTGTAAGCTTCTTGAAGGGGGGAGAATGGCACGTACTATTTGACGAGGCATTCAGCTCCAGTGAATGAGGCGCTGTGCATGTGAATGAGAACCCCCTGCCCGAGGTGAAGGGGTCCGCGGCGCTCACAGGGGATTCGAAAACTCAAATACGATTTTGTGGAGCAAAACTTGAGTAACCCAAGGGCCACTGAAGTTATGGAAAAGTAGGAGTGATCCGCGACCAATGGATCGAAGCTACAGTCTCCAGACTTTGTCCTAGCTAAACCCGGAGAAAAGAAACTTCGGAAGTTCCCGTTGTCAAGTGACAGATTCAAAAACGGACCGTACTGATGTGACTACAAGCATCCATTATCTCTGAGGGGTTTACAACGGACGTCCACTGATTTTCTTTTGGCACAAATTACCTTGTGGTGATTTCTCTCCGGATTGTTGTCTGTAATTTCCTTACTTTATTATCCATATGAATGGCAAAATGATTATTTGAATTGGATTATACAGATGCCCGTTAAACGAGAACGCAAGACGGGACGACAAACTCCAAGAAGCGATAGAACTGTTCTAAACATCTACCTAACTAAATAACATGTAAAACAATAATCGAAACTTGCTTCCATCGCTTTTGGATATCACGTCATTTATAACTATTAATACAGCGCAGAGCACGCGCGTCCTATTCCCATTTTGCGGGTAGTTTGTTCTCGGTAGATTTTTTATTCTTCACAATTCATGGAATACTACGTTTGAGACGTCACCTATATTGGAATAACATTTTATTATTAAGCTAATATCAACAAATCATTAACTATTTGATTAAGTCATTTTCGCGGAATTCTGAAAACAGTTTTGTAATTGACATCAAGATTATGAAGGAGTGGATTGTTGAAGTATTTCACGAATAATTTGGATAAATCAAGCAATATTCTCAGACGAGAGACGTTGAATAATGTCGCCAACTTCTATTTGGATTGCGGTGTTACTTGGAATTCTCCATGTGTGCTCAGGTAGGCAATTGATCATTCCCAGGCTGCTTTGTATTTGGACAGGTCACTTGGGTCGGACATTTGGTATGAATATAAAATGAATATTATGTAATTGAATGGCACAACTAATTTTACTGCATAATATATCCATTATAGGCCATACTGTATGATAATACATTGTACCAACCCTCGTTGGTAAGAAACATATCCTAGGTCTATACTTTTTCTATAGCAAGTAAATGATGAAAGTGTGAAACAGAACTGTGAACCTAAACATTTAAAATCAGTGTTGGGGCAAAATGTTTTTTTGTTTGTTCTTTACTGGCAAGGGGTGTAGACGGCACATGTTTTCGTTTGCTAGGCTATATAGTGTGAAATAAGCCTACACATTTTAAAATCAGAAGAAAAAAATTCAGGAATGAATAGGCTATGAATTAATGTACAGAAGTGACAATTAAATACACTTCAAACAACAAGAGCTTCAGATGGTGGTTTCAAGTACTGTAGTCCCTGTTCTTATTTCTCTTTAAGACCAACTGAATCATACAATAACATGCAACGTGCTGATAGGCCTATATGCCTACTTCTCTTGGCATGAACAGCATGATCAATCAAATACAATAAACATGTTTTGGTCACATACACATATTTAGCAGATGTTATTGCGAGTGTAGCTAAATGCTTGTGTTCCTAGCTCCAACAGTGCAGTAGTATCTAACAATTCAAAATCAAAGCCTACTGAAGTGTACATCAGGTGACACAGTGCTGGTGACACTGGAAACGTTCTGTTGCTCTTGACTGCAAAAAGTCTACTTTCAGGGCTGGATGAGAGGGTGGAATAGCTTTCTAACCCTGAACTGATTTAACCGTGTGCAGTACGCAGACCTGTCACAGTGATTCCTGTGGGAGGCCCTCATCACTCAGACAGTGGTGGACCTTGTGGAGATTGAGGTGCAGTGTTTGTCCTGGCGATAGCGTGTGTTTTTCACTAGTTACCACAGCCACAAAGTCAAAATTGGCTGTATCTTAAAAAATCCTTGAAAACAAAAATAGCTTTTTGGTCTTAATTGAAGATTAAGGTTAGGCATAAGGTTAGCACTGTGACAAAGTCCTGTACTGAAGGTTAAGGTTAGGGTTAGGTTTAAAATCCCATTTTAAGAAGAGAAAATGTAGGAATTGATGGGTTTATGACGTTGTGGCTGTGGTAACTAGTGTCGTACCTACACCAGCTCATCTGTGTTCTGTTTGGACATGATAGAGATGGGTGGCCAGTTTTACATTCTGTCTTATAACTACTCTTATTCTGTTGCAACTACTGTGTAGCTTTGTGTGGTGCTGTAGGAACTTGTTCTACTTGTCTAAATGAAAATGCATATATACAATGTGGCATTCATTTCATTCATACACCATTTTTCTGGTGGCATTTTGGCATCAAAAACATTGTTCAGCAATCCATAACTCAGACATAATCATTTTTTTCTTCTATTGGCTGCTGTTTGGTTTGTGTCTCGCCAGACTTTCTCGTTGTGTTGCTTTAGCAAAGGAGTGATCTCAGGAGCAGCTGTGACATAACAGCCACACAACACTGCTGGCTGGACCTTCCAGGTCAGTTGCTCATACACATCCCAGAGTGAGGTACACTACATGACCAAAAGTATGTGGAGACCTGCTCGTCGAAACATCTCATTCCAAAATCATGGGCATTAATATGGAGTTGTTCTCCCCTTTGCTGCTATAACAGCCTCCACTCTTCTGGCAAGGCTTTCCATTAGATATTGGAACATTGCTGCTGGGACTTGCTTCCATTCAGCCACTAGAACACTGGACACTGATGTTGGGCGATTAGGCCTGGCTCGCAGTCAGCATTCCCATTCATCCCAAAGGTGTTCGATGGGGTTGAGGTCAGGGCTCTGTGCAGGCCAGTCAAGTTCTTTCACACCGATCTCGAGAAACCATTTCTGTATGGACCTCTCTTTGTGCACGGGGACATTGTCATGCGGAAACAGGAAAGGGCCTTCCCCAAACAGTTGCCAAAAGTTGGAAGCACAGAATTGTCTAGAATGTTATTGTATGCTGTAGCGTTAATATTTTCCTTCACTGGAACTAAGGGGCCTAGCCCGAACCATGAAAAACAGCCCCAGACCATTGTTCCTCATCCACCAAACTTTACAGTTGGCACTATGCACTAGGCACTCGGGCAGGTAGCGTTCTCCTGGCATCCGCCAAACCCAGATTCGTTCGTTGTACTGGCAGATGGTGAAGCGTGAATCATCACACCAGAGAACACATTTCCACTGCTCCAGAGTTCAATGGCGGCGAGCTTTACACCACTCCAGCCAACGCTTGTCATTGCGCATGGTGAGCTTATGCTTGTGTGTGGCTGCTCAGCCATGGAAACCCATTTCATGAAGCTCCAGACTAACAGTTTTTGTGCTGATGTTGCTTCCAAAGGCAGTTTGGAACTTAGTAGTGAGTGTTGCAACCGAGGACAGATGGCAGTCCCGTTCTGTGAGATTGTGTGGCCTACCACTTTGCAGCTGAGCCGTTGTTGCTCCTAGATGTTTCCACTTCACAATAACAGCACTTACAGTTGACCGGGGCAGCTCTAGCAGGGCAGATGAACTGACTTGTTGGAAAGGTGGCATCCTATGACGGTGCCACGTTGAATGTCACTGAGCTCTTCAGTATGGCCCATTCTACTGCCAATGTTTGTCTATGGAGATTGCATGGCTGTGTGCTCGATTGTATACACCTGTCAGCAACGGGTGTAGCTGAAAAATCCGAATCCACTAATGTTGATGGTGTGTCCACATACTATTGGTAGTGTATTTTGCCATCTCATTCCAACTGCAACATAAAGCAGCGTTTCACAGAATGCAACTTTGATGTCTTTCCAGTTGATTCTAAACTCATGAAAGGTAGGCTACTATTCAAAGAAACAGCTATGACTTCCACTCTCCTTTTGACATCAGTATATTATAGCTTCAGTTGGCCTATGTAATTACATCTAAATCTCAGCTAATTGTTTTCCAGTTTAAACCTGGCAGAATATTATAGGCTACATGTACTTAATGGTTAGTATTCTGCCTAATATGCGTTAAAACACTTACTCTTTCAGTAGATCATGAATTTAAAAGTAAATGAAGAAATGATATGGCTGGGTATGATAGTGATAATAATTAAGCAGATTGACTCCATAAAAACCTGGTAACTGAAACTGAAATGGAAGTTGTAAAGATGTTTACGGTGCTAGGGGAGAGGTTTGATTTATATTTGCCTTGCAAACACAGAGGTCAATAAAACCAAGCATTACATAATTCTCTGTGATTGAAATTCAGGGTGGTTTATGTGCGCCTCTGTCAGACTCAGTATCTGAAGAGGACATTGTCATTTCTGAGCCCACAAGCTCATTCCTCTTGCTGATTGGTTTCCTGAATTGCATCCTTGTTTTCTGTGGTGCTAAGTGAGCTGTTACAGAGAGAGAGAGTGAGAGAGAGCGAGAGAGAGAGAGAGAGAGAGAGAGTCCTCCTAGAGTCAATTCCATTTGCTTTGGCATTATAATCATATGTTTCCCATGCCAATAAAGCCCTTTGAATTGAATTGACTTGAGAGAGGCAGAGAGAGATTGGTGGTAGAGGTGGTGGTGGGAACTCTTGCAGGCGTCAGTCATTGGTGTGAGGAAACAGTGCACCGCTTTGACAAGCGCCTGCAGAGATAGAGGTCAGGGTTCACATTTCAGCCTCCGTGGCAAAGCAGAGCAGGACTGATTCTCCCTGGGCTGCTGGGGCAGTGTCAGGAATGCTCCTGTCTGAACTAGGATCTCCCCCTCCAGACACCATGGTTTCTAATTACAGGTCGCACTTGGACTGGGTCTGGGGATGTCTGTGTTATCCTGGGATGGAGAGACAGACAGGCAGACAGGCAGACAGACAGACAGACAGACAGACAGACAGACAGACAGACAGACAGACAGACAGACAGACAGACAGACAGACAGACAGACAGACAGACAGACAGACAGACAGACAGACAGACAGAGAGACAGACAGACATGTGACCATGAGATGGAAGGGGTGCAAATAGAGCTGGACTGGTCAACAGATGCTTACTGGCTTGGTCCTGGATTAGGCCTAGATGTTGATATGAACCATTAACCCATTACATGTGTTCTTGTTGCTACCAAATGAAATGAACTATGTGTGCTGGGGAAATCTGACAGTCTTGTGGACATGTGTTACTCGAAAAGCCACGATTGCTGACAGTCATTATAGATTATTTGAATATCGCTGAGATATTCAACAATTTGGTCAGTTCCATGTAATTACATCTGTATTGTTTCTACATTATCAGTGAACCATCTTCATTACTTGCACTTTATGGTCATCATAAGGTAAGGCTTATCAGTGAGGTAGGGAGAGGGGGAGGGAGTGAGGGAGAGGGGGAGGTAGGGAGGGATGGAGAGGGGGGAAGGGAGGGGAGGGAGGGAATCTTTACCCCTCCCAGAACCTGTGATGACTTGCTGGTTGCCGTCTGGCTCTGTCAGAGGTAGTACGTTGATAATCACGTCCATCACGTGGTCCCCTGTTATCAGATGATTCATCCTGTTGCTAAACGCTAAATGGCTCCTATCTCAGTCTGCTCTCTGTCCTCCTATCTCAGCCTGCTGTCTGTCCTCCTATCTCAGTCTGCTATCTGTCCTCCTATCTCAGCCTGCTATCTCTCCTCCTATCTCTGCCTGCTATCTGTCCTCCTATCTCAGCCTGCTATCTGTCCTCCTATCTCAGCCTGCCATCTGTCCTGCTATCTCTGCCTGATATCTGTCCTCTTATCTCAGCCTGCTATCTGTCCTCCTATCTCTGCCTGATATCTGTCCTCCTATCTCAGTCTGCTCTCTGTCCTCCTATCTCAGCCTGCTTTCTGTCCTATCTCAGTCTGCTATCTGTCCTCCTATCTCAGCCTGCTATCTGTCCTCCTATCTCAGCCTGCTATCTGTCCTTCTATCTCTGCCTGCTATCTGTCCTCTTATCTCAGCCTGCTATCTGTCCTCCTATCTCTGCCTGATATCTGTCCTCCTATCTCAGCCTGCTGTCTGTCCTCCTATCTCAGCCTGCTATCTGTCCTCCTATCTCAGCCTGCTATCTGTCCTCCTATCTCAGCCTGCTATCTGTCCTGCTATATCTGCCTGCTATCTGTCCTCTTATCTCAGCCTGCTATCTGTCCTCCTATCTCTGCCTGATATCTGTCCTCCTATCTCAGCCTGCTGTCTATCCTCCTATCTCAGGCTGCTATCTGTCCTCCTATCTCAGCCTGCTGTCTGTCCTCCTATCTCTGCCTGCTATCTGTCCTCCCATCTCTGCCTGCTATCTGTCCTCCTATCTCAGCCTGCTATCTGTCCTCCTATCTCTGCCTGCTATCTGTCCTCCTATCTCAGCCTGCTATCTGTCCTCCTATCTCTGCCTGCTATCTGTCCTCCTATATCAGCCTGCTATCTGTCCTGCTATCTCTGCCTGCTATCTGTCCTCTTATCTCAGCCTGCTATCTGTCCTCTTATCTCAGCCTGCTATCTGTCCTCCTATCTCTGCCTGCTATCTGTCCTCCTATCTCTGCCTGCTGTCTGTCCTCCTATCTCTGCCTGCTATCTGTCCTCTTATCTCAGCCTGCTATCTGTCCTCTTATCTCAGCCTGCTATCTGTCCTCCTATCTCAGCCTGCTATCTGTCCTCCTATCTCTGCCTGCTATCTGTCCTCCTATCTCAGCCTGCTATCTGTCCTCCTATCTCAGCCTGCTATCTGTCCTCCTATCTCTGCCTGCTATCTGTCCTCCTATCTCAGCCTGCTATCTGTCCTCCTATCTCAGCCTGCTATCTGTCATCCTATCTCAGCCTGCTATCTGTCCTCAGAGTTCTCCCCACCAGACCTTACTCACCTTGATGATACTGTAAACATCCTGCTGGACTGAAGGTCAAGAGCTGCACTTCGCCATTCAAAACAATAAATTGGAGTCATTTTGTACTACGCCTATATTGAATAAATGTGAAGTAACTTAGTTATTTTTCAATCAGTCATTATCAGTCAAGTTCACCGTTTCACCAGTTGACATAAGGACAGGTTTAGACCAATGCAGACATTTGTCCTCAGGTATCTATCTACATAAACTGAAGGTGCCAACTGCAACGTCAAAATTGGTATTAACAGACATGATGGACGGACTGATAGTAGATTGATCACTCCTGCTTGCTCTCCCTCTCTCCAGTTGCCTCTCCTGTGGGTTTATGTCCAGGAGTAGCCTCCCTGGTGTGTGTTTGTGTGTGTCAGGATGTTGGTAAAGGGCTGGGTAGTGAGAGTGGACCTCTATTCATCAGCACCAGCAGCCCAGAGCAGTTGAGGTCTTGACAAATTGACTCTTTAGTGCAGATAATAAATTGTATCCCCCCCCCACAACCCCCCAACTAGTGGTATGACAGGACACAGCAGGCACCACAGCCAATTAATGAGCACCAGAGCTCAGCTCACAGGTGAACCCTGTCTCAACCTCCACTCCTCTCACGTTCACATTCCTCTCTGTCTAATACCTGCAGTCATTATAGCCTCCCCCACTCTGTAACCAACACACACTTTCATGGACTGTCTTTGATAAAAACCTACTGCACTCTTTGGTGTATAAACCCACTACCCAAAGAAGTGTCCTTTTTTAATATGGTGAAAACTGAACATTTTGATCCAATGTCATATGAGGATACCTTTACATTTATGGCTGAGCAGAAGTAAGAATAAAGTGTGATTTATTTTATTCTAATCTGTTACAAATCAGTGTGAGATGACAACATCCCCAGGGCTCCATGAACCGCTTTCAGACACCTAATCCCCATTAACCTAATCCTAATCCTGCACAGTTTACACCCTGAGATCCAGGATTAGTCCAACTCTGGTTTTGGCTCTATCAAACCATACTGTGTAGCTAGCAGAGGAATCTATCAAACCATACTGAGTAGTTAGCAGAGGAATCTATCAAACCATACTGAGTAGTTAGCAGAGGGATCTATCAAACCATACTGAGTAGTTAGCAGAGGAATCTATCAAACCATACTGAGTAGTTAACAGAGGAATCTATCAAACCATATTGAGTAGCTAGCAGAGGAATCTATCAAACCATACTGAGTAGTTAGCAGAGGGATCTATCAAACCATACTGAGTAGTTAGCAGAGGAATCTATCAAACCATACTGAGTAGTTAGCAGAGGGATCTATCAAACCATACTGAGTAGTTAGCAGAGGAATCTATCAAACCATATTGAGTAGCTAGCAGAGGAATCTATCAAACCATACTGAGTAGTTAGCAGAGGGATCTATCAAACCATACTGAGTAGTTAGCAGAGGAATCTATCAAACCATACTGAGTAGTTAGCAGAGGAATCTATCAAACCATATTGAGTAGCTAGCAGAGGAATCTATCAAACCATACTGAGTAGTTAGCAGAGGAATCTATCAAACCATACTGAGTAGTTAGCAGAGGAATCTATCAAACCATACTGAGTAGTTAGCAGAGGAATCTATCAAACCATACTGAGAAGTTAACAGAGGAATCTATCAAACCATACTGAGTAGTTAGCAGAGGAATCTATCAAACCATACTGAGTAGTTAGCAGAGGAATCTATCAAACCATACTGAGTAGTTAGCAGAGGAATCTATCAAACCATACTGAGTAGCTAGCAGAATAATCTATCAAACCATACTGAGTAGTTAGCAGAGGAATCTATCAAACCATATTGAGTAGCTAGCAGAGGAATCTATCAAACCATACTGAGTAGTTAGCAGAGGAATCTATCAAACCATACTGAGTAGTTAGCAGAGGAATCTATCAAACCATACTGAGTAGTTAGCAGAGGAATCTATCAAACCATACTGAGAAGTTAACAGAGGAATCTATCAAACCATACTGAGTAGTTAGCAGAGGAATCTATCAAACCATACTGAGTAGTTAGCAGAGGAATCTATCAAACCATACTGAGTAGTTAGCAGAGGAATCTATCAAACCATACTGAGTAGCTAGCAGAATAATCTATCAAACCATACTGAGTAGTTAGCAGAGGAATCTATCAAACCATACTGAGTAGTTAACAGAGGAATCTATCAAACCATACTGAGTAGCTAGCAGAGGAATCTATCAAACCATACTGAGTAGCTAGCAGAGGAATCTATCAAACCATACTGAGTAGTTAACAGAGGAATCTATCAAACCATACTGAGTAGTTAACAGAGGGATATATCAAACCATACTGAGTAGTTAACAGAGGGATATATCAAACCATACTGAGTAGTTAGCAGAGGAATGCAGGAGGACGGCCCACATGACTTGTGTACAACTCAGAAGGAGGGAGGGTATGTCTAAATCACCAACTCACCCAGGTCATTAGTGAATGACTAGATAAACATTTCAAAGAGGTTTGAGGGAGATAAATCTGCAGTCAGTGACTCTAAATGATCTGCTTTCCCACAAATCGTCCTCCTTCAATGGGCCTAAAAGAGCTCTTTAAATGGAATAATTAGCACATCCATTTGACGTCAATAGTTTTGTAATTTGCAGATTGAGGCTGCAGCCGTACTGATAAGCACATCTAATAGAGGACATTGAGATAGTTCAGATGATTGGAGGAAGCAGACTAACCCTCCCTGTGCCCTGGGCACCAACACACTATCTTCATATTTGAAACCCCTGAAGAATACAACACAACCCGTTCCCAGGCCTGGCCCGGGTGAGGGTGGGGTGAGGGTGGGGTGTGTGGAGACACTGGGTATGTACAGTATGGTCATTGGTTAAAGACTTAGTTAAAGCATCAGGGTGCGTCAGGCTGTCTGTGGGGCTGAACTCAGACTTGGTCAGAGAAGACATAGTTAAGCCCTGAGGAAAATAACAAGTCTACAGCCCAACATGGCACTGGACTCTATAACCCCAACCCTAACCCGGTGGAGACACACTAGGATGACATTAACATGTTTACATCCCAAAAACACTAT
Source organism: Salvelinus alpinus (assembly GCF_045679555.1). Lineage (NCBI taxonomy): Eukaryota > Metazoa > Chordata > Actinopteri > Salmoniformes > Salmonidae > Salvelinus > Salvelinus alpinus. The sequence continues at coordinate 34,368,013 of NC_092107.1, forward strand.
GATGACATTAACATGTTTACATCCCAACAACACTATGAGAACATTAACATGTTTACATCCCCAACAACACTATGAGAACATTAACATGTTTACATCCCCAACAACACTATGATGACATTAACATGTTTACATCTCCAACACCACTATGAGAACATTAACATGTTTACATCTCAACAACACTATGAGAACATTAACATGTTTACATCTCCAACAACACTATGAGAACAGTAACATGTTTACATCCCAACAACACTATGAGAACATTAACATGTTTACATCCCAACAGCACTATGAGAACATTAACATGTTTACATCCCAACAGCACTATGAGAACATTAACATGTTTACATCCCAACAACACTATGAGAACAGTAACATGTTTACATCCCAACAACACTATGAGAACATTAACATGTTTACATCCCAACAACACTATGAGGACATTAACATGTTTACATCCCAACAACACTATGAGAACATTAACATGTTTACATCCCCAACAACACTATGAGGACATTAACATGTTTACATCTCCAACAACACTATGAAGACATTAACATGTTTACATCCCAACAATACTATGAAGACATTAACATGTTTACATCCCCAACAACACTATGAGAACATTAACATGTTTACATCTCCAACAACACTATGAAGACATTAACATGTTTACATCCCAACAATACTATGAGAACATTAACATGTTTACATCCCCAACAACACTATGAGAACATTAACATGTTTACATCTCCAACAACACTATGAAGACATTAACATGTTTACATCCCAACAATACTATGAGAACATTAACATGTTTACATCCCCAACAACACTATGAGAACATTAACATGTTTACATCTCCAACAATACTATGAAGACATTAACATGTTTACATCCCAACAACACTATGAGGACATTAACATGTTTACATCCCAACAACACTATGAGAACATTAACATGTTTACATCCCAACAACACTATGAGAACATTAACATGTTTACATCCCAACAACACTATGAGAACATGAACATGTTTACATCCCAACAACACTATGAGAACATTAACATGTTTACATCCCAACAACACTATGAGAACATTAACATGTTTACATCCCAACAACACTATGAGAACATTAACATGTTTACATCCCCAACAACACTATGAGAACATTGATATGTTTACATCCCAACAGCACTATGAGAACATTAACATGTTTACATCCCAACAACACTATGAGAACATTAACATGTTTACATCCCCAACAACACTATGAGAACATTGATATGTTTACATCCCAACAGCACTATGAGGACATTAACATGTTTACATCCCAACAGCACTATGAGGACATTAACATGTTTACATCCCAACAACACTATGAGAACATTAACATGTTTACATCCCCAACAGCACTATGAGGACATTAACATGTTTACATCTCCAACAACACTATGAGAACATTAACATGTTTACATCTCAACAACACTATGAGAACATTAACATGTTTACATCTCAACAACACTATGAGAACATTAACATGTTTACATCTCCAACAACACTATGAGAACATTAACATGTTTACATCTCCAACAACACTATGAGGACATTAACATGTTTACATCCCAACAACACTATGAGAACATTAACATGTTTAGATCCCAACAACACTATGAGAACATTAACATGTTTACATCTCAACAACACTATGAGGACATTAACATGTTTACATCCCAACAACACTATGAGAATATTAACATGTTTACATCCCAACAACACTATGAGAACATTAACATGTTTAGATCCCAACACCACTATGAGAACATTAACATGTTTACATCTCCAACAACACTATGAGAACATTAACATGTTTACATCCCCAACAACACTATGAGAACATTAACATGTTTACATCCCAACAACACTATGAGAACATTAACATGTTTAGATCCCAACACCACTATGAGAACATTAACATGTTTACATCTCCAACAACACTATGAAGACATTAACATGTTTACATCTCCAACAACACTATGAAGACATTAACATGTTTACATCCCAACAATACTATGAGAATATTAACATGTTTACATCCCAACAACACTATGAGGACATTAACATGTTTACATCCCAACAACACTATGAGAATATTAACATGTTTACATCCCAACAACACTATGAGAACATTAACATGTTTACATCCCAACAACACTATGAGAACATTAACATGTTTAGATCCCAACACCACTATGAGAACATTAACATGTTTACATCTCCAACAACACTATGAAGACATTAACATGTTTACATCTCCAACAACACTATGAAGACATTAACATGTTTACATCCCAACAATACTATGAAGACATTAACATGTTTACATCCCCAACAACACTATGAGAACATTAACATGTTTACATCTCAACAACACTATGAGGACATTAACATGTTTACATCCCCAACAATACTATGAGAACATTGATATGTTTACATCCCAACAACACTATGAGAACATTAACATGTTTACATCCCAACAACACTGAGGACATTAAAATGTTTACATCTCAACAACACTATGAGAACATTAACATGTTTACATCCCAACAACACTATGAGAATATTAACATGTTTACATCCCAACAACACTATGAGGACATTAAAATGTTTACATCCCAACAACACTATGAGAATATTAACATGTTTACATCCCAACAACACTATGAGAATATTAACATGTTTACATCCCAACAACACTATGAGAATATTAACATGTTTACATCCCAACAACACTATGAGAATATTAACATGTTTACATCCCAACAACACTATGAGAATATTAACATGTTTACATCCCAACAACACTATGAGAATATTAACATGTTTACATCCCAACAACACTATGAGAATATTAACATGTTTACATCCCAACAACACTATGAGAATATTAACATGTTTACATCCCAACAACACTATGAGAATATTAACATGTTTACATCCCAACAACACTATGAGAATATTAACATGTTTACATCCCAACAACACTATGAGAATATTAACATGTTTACATCCCAACAACACTATGAGAATATTAACATGTTTACATCCCAACAACACTATGAGAACATTAACATGTTTACATCCCAACAACACTATGAGAATATTAACATGTTTACATCCCAACAGCACTATGAGAACATTAACATGTTTACATCCCAACAACACTGAGGACATTAAAATGTTTACATCTCAACAACACTATGAGAACATTAACATGTTTACATCCCCAACAGCACTATGAGAACATTAACATGTTTACATCCCAACAGCACTATGAGGACATTAACATGTTTACATCCCAACAGCACTATGAGGACATTAACATGTTTACATCCCAACAACACTATGACAACATTAACATGTTTACATCCCAACAACACTATGAGAATATTAACATGTTTACATCCCAACAGCACTAGGATGACATTAACATGTTTACATCCCAACAACACTATGAGAACATTAACATGTTTACATCCCAACAACACTATGAGAACATTAACATGTTTACATCCCAACAGCACTATGAGAACATTAACATGTTTACATCCCAACAGCACTAGGATGACATTAACATGTTTACATCCCAACAACACTATGAGAACATTAACATGTTTACATCCCAACAACACTATGAGAACATTAACATGTTTACATCCCAACAGCACTATGAGAACATTAACATGTTTACATCCCAACAACACTATGAGAACATTAACATGTTTACATCCCAACAGCACTATGAGAACATTAACATGTTTACATCCCAACAACACTATGAGAACATTAACATGTTTACATCCCAACAGCACTATGAGAACATTAACATGTTTACATCCCAACAACACTATGAGAACATTAACATGTTTACATCCCAACAACACTATGAGGACATTAACATGTTTACATCCAAACAACACTATGAGAACATTAACATGTTTACATCCAAACAACACTATGAGAACATTAACAGGTCTACATCCAAACATGGCTCTGGATGCTAAATGACTCTATAAACAGACCCATAATACATTTACATTTGAGTCATTCAGCAGACACTCTTATCCAGAGAGACATACAGTTAGTACAGTCATCTTATGATAGCTAGGTGAGACAACCACATCACAGTCATAGCAAGTACATTTTTCCTCAATAAAGAAGATATCAGCAGTCAGAGCTAGTAAGGGGGTCAAGTGTGAGTGTTAGTTCATGAAAGAGGGTGTGAGGGGGGTGCTGTGGGATTATTTAAGATACTATTTGATGAGGTAGAGTTTCAGATGTTTTGGAAGATGGGCAGAGACTGCTGTGATGAGAGGGTCATTCCTCTATAAAATACACCTATAAAAGGCTGTGATGAGAGGGTCATTCCTCTATAAAATACACCTATAAAAGGCTGTGATGAGAAGGTCATTCCTCTATAAAATACACCTATAAAAGGCTGTGATGAGAAGGTCATTCCTCTATAAAATACACCTATAAAAGGCTGTGATGAGAAGGTCATTCCTCTATAAAATACACCTATAAAAGGCTGTGATGAGAAGGTCATTCCCCTATAAAATACACCTATAAAAGGCTGTGATGAGAAGGTCATTCCTCTATAAAATACACCTATAAAGGGCTGTGATGAGAAGGTCATTCCTCTATAAAATACACCTATAAAAGGCTGTGATGAGAAGGTCATTCCCCTATAAAATACACCTATAAAAGGCTGTGATGAGAAGGACATTCCTCTATAAAATACACCTGTAAAATGCTGTGATGAGAAGGTCATTCCTCTATAAAATACACCTATAAAAGGCTGTGATGAGAAGGTCATTCCTCTATAAAATACACCTATAAAAGGCTGTGATGAGAAGGTCATTCCTCTATAAAATACACCTATAAAGGCTGTGATGAGAAGGTCATTCCCCTATAAAATACACCTATAAAAGGCTGTGATGAGAAGGTCATTCCTCTATAAAATACACCTATAAAAGGCTGTGATGAGAAGGTCATTCCTCTATAAAATACACCTATAAAAGGCTGTGATGAGAAGGTCATTCCCCTATAAAATACACCTATAAAAGGCTGTGATGAGAAGGACATTCCTCTATAAAATACACCTGTAAAATGCTGTGATGAGAAGGTCATTCCTCTATAAAATACACCTATAAAAGGCTGTGATGAGAAGGTCATTCCTCTATAAAATACACCTATAAAAGGCTGTGATGAGAAGGTCATTCCTCTATAAAATACACCTATAAAAGGCTGTGATGAGGTCATTCCTCTATAAAATACACCTATAAAAGGCTGTGATGGGAAGGACATTCCTCTATAAAATACACCTATAAAAGGCTGTGATGAGAAGGTCTTTCCCCTATAAAATACACCTATAACGGCTGTGATGAGAAGGTCATTCCTCTATAAAATACACCTATAAAGGCTGTGATGAGAAGGTCATTCCTCTATAAAATACACCTATAACAGGCTGTGATGAGAAGGTCTTTCCCCTATAAAATACACCTATAAAAGGCTGTGATGAGAAGGACATTCCTCTATAAAATACACCTGTAAAATGCTGTGATGAGAAGGTCATTCCCCTATAAAATACACCTATAAAAGGCTGTGATGAGAAGGTCATTCCCCTATAAAATACACCTATAAAAGGCTGTGATGAGAAGGACATTCCTCTATAAAATACACCTATAAAAGGCTGTGATGAGAAGGTCATTCCTCTATAAAATACACCTATAAAAGGCTGTGATGAGGTCATTCCT
>NC_092107.1:34373928-34383928 GCF_045679555.1 Salvelinus alpinus
TGTTATTCTTCACTAGATAAGGAAGAGAGATGTCAAGGCTGTTATTCTTCACTAGAGAAAGAAGAGAGATGTCAAGGATGTTGTTCTTCACTAGAGAATGAAGAGAGAGATGTCAAGGATGTTGTTCTTCACTAGAGAAAGAAGAGAGAGATGTCAAGGATGTTGTTCTTCACTAGAGAAAGAAGAGAGAGATGTCAAGGATGTTATTCTTCACTAGAGAAAGAAGAGAGAGATGTCAAGGCTGTTGTTCTTCACTAGAGAAAGTAAAGAGAGAGATGTCAAGGCTGTTATTCTTCACTAGATAAAGAAGAGAGAGATGTCAAGGCTGTTATTCTTCACTAGAGAAAGAAGAGAGAGATGTCAAGGCTGTTATTCTTCACTAGAGAAAGAAGAGATAGATGTCAAGGCTGTTAATCTTCACTAGAGAAAGAAGAGAGAGATGTCAAGGCTGTTGTTCTTCACTAGAGAAAGAAGAGAGATGTCAAGGCTGTTATTCTTCACTAGAGAAAGAAGAGAGAGATGTCAAGGCTGTTATTCTTCACTAGATAAAGAAGAGAGAGATGTCAAGGCTGTTATTCTTCACTAGAGAAAGAAGAGAGAGATGTCAAGGCTGTTATTCTTCACTAGAGAAAGAAGAGATAGATGTCAAGGCTGTTAATCTTCACTAGAGAAAGAAGAGAGAGATGTCAAGGCTGTTGTTCTTCACTAGAGAAAGAAGAGAGATGTCAAGGCTGTTATTCTTCACTAGAGAAAGAAGAGAGAGATGTCAAGGCTGTTATTCTTCACTGGAGAAAGAAGAGAGAGATGTCAAGTCTGTTATTCTTCACTAGAGAAAGAAGAGAGAGATGTCAAGGCTGTTATTCTTCACTGGAGAAAGTAGAGAGAGATGTCAAGGCTGTTATTCTTCACTGGAGAAAGAAGAGAGAGATGTCAAGTCTGTTATTCTTCACTAGAGAAAGAAGAGAGAGATGTCAAGGCTGTTATTCTTCACTAGAGAAAGTAAAGAGAGATGTCAAGGCTGTTATTCTTCACTAGAGAAAGTAAAGAGATGTCAAGGCTGTTATTCTTCACTGGAGAATGAAGAGAGAGATGTCAAGTCTGTTATTCTTCACTAGAGAAAGTAAAGAGAGATGTCAAGGCTGTTATTCTTCACTAGAGAATGAAGAGAGAGATGTCAAGACTGTTGTTCCTCTCTTCTGTTTGATTATTTCCCCCTTTTTTCTGACATTTGAAGTTGAGCTCGATTGAGCTTGTCTATAGGTCTATAGACATGACTTTTATAGTATATTGGTCAACACCCAGGTGATGTGGATAAAGAGCCATAGAGTAACGTTTTGCCTTGTCTTGTATTTGTACTTACAGCACAGCCTCCATTGTATCTCGCACACAGTTGTAGATTTGACACAGATTTGCAGTATTCGGTGTCTTCCAGCAGCATTGCAGTGTCTGCTTTACAAAGACCTTGGAATTAGAATATGTATGATCTCATGGGATCTCATTACCACGGATACGGAACACCGTTTCAGCTCATCAGAAACATTTAGAGGTTTCCTGAAGGAGATCTTTGGGTGGTTAAAATGTGTGACTGTGCATGTATATAAAATGAGCTTGTGGGATACATGTGCTTGACTGTATGTGGCGTGCGTCTCACATACGTAGATACAGCCATCAACTCTCTAGTGGTCTGTGTTGAGTCAGTCAACGGTGTTGTTTGGTGATGCAGTGATGAGTGTGTGTGATCTACAGAGGAACATTGTGTCTCTTTGACGCATCTTAATGAACTACTATCATTACCTTTCACATCTCCTAGGAAACCTGTATTGATTGACAGGAGCCATCTGAATGGCACATCCCTCTCTTCTATAAATAAAGCACACTGCTCAAGACTATGTACAAAATGTATTGATCGTCCTCTCAACACAATACTCTATGAACAGATACCCAACGTAGCCGTTGAGAAAACGAGAGTAACATAACCGGATATATCCAATTACCGTTAAGCATGGTTCTCTAAATGGCGTTGATCCATAGGCCTTAATACACACACAGAGACACCTAGCGTTCACATTCACAAACTCACATTCAATAAGAATTCCTCTTTCCTTAATGGAGCCAATTACTATCTGAAATGCCTGCGTCTCTGCGCTGGATGGCGAGCTCATTAAAATGGTAATTCTGTTGTTTTTCATATAGCAGCTCTCTCTATAATGAATTGCTGGGTAGAATTTTTGAAGACAAATTGCGGCTCACGTTGGTAGATTATTTTTATGTAAGGTATAGGGGGTTGTCATGTCTGAGTAGGTGGGGGGTAGACTCAGTATATAATTGGTCAGTCTCATCCATGACTGGCTCTAGTTGAACTAGTTTGGTTCATTAATGAGCAGTGTGAGGGGTTTTCCCTACAGGGGTAATGAGGAACTGTGTCAGTGTGTTAATGTGCTACTGAGGTACTGAAATGACTGTACCCACCACAGGAGGCTGGGAGAACGATTTATAATAATGGCTGGAATGGAGTGAATGGAATGGTATCAAACACATGGAAACCATGGAAACCACGTGTTTAATGTGTTTGATACCACATGGAAACCACGTGTTTAATGTGTTTGATACCACATGGAAACCACGTGTTTAATGTGTTTGATACCACATGGAAACCACGTGTTTAATGTGTTTGATACCACATGGAAACCACGTGTTTAATGTGTTTGATACCACATGGAAACCATGTGTTTAATGTGTTTGATACCACATGGAAAGCATGTGTTTAATGTGTTTGATACCAGTCTATTGATACCATTCCAGCCCGTCCTCCTCAATTAGGGTGCCACTTGACGCCTGTCGTACCCACCCAACCCTGCCACCTGACGCCTGTCGTACCCACCCAACCTCCCATAGGGGATGACATGTTTCACCAATGAGCATTGTTTATTAATCTTTACTGGATGTATCATTGAGAACACCCTGGACTGCACTGTGTGTGTAGCATCTGTTTAAACCTAGACAGAAGCACATCCTCTCTAGACCAGGGGTCTCTAACCTTTTCATGAGAGCTACTTTTAAAAACTAACATAAGCGACTCATTTTTCTTCTAACTTTCAACTAGCCACATTCTTCTCTTCTCCTCGACAACTCTTCCCCAGGTCTTTAGAGAGAAAGTAGTGCGCTATGTTTTCTGTCAATATACCTGGTCAAATAATGGTTCATAAACACCTCTATAATAAAAAAAAAATATTTTCCCAAATTATGTTTCATTGTTTTAGATTTTTTTGGTTTTTCACTCTCAAAATTACAATTGTTCACAGTTGCCTAAATCACATCAGGAGGCCATTTTTGGGGAGTCTGGAAGAAAACAAAACAAATTTAGATGTTTTCCCTTTTAATTGTAGCGATTGAGGAATTTGGCATCTAATGTGACGGTCTAGCGATGGTTCTGTACCGCTGTTACTCATTTCATCCCAAAGTTAGCAAATAACAAATAATAGATACAGTGGCTTGCGAAAATATTCACCCCCCTTGGCATTTTTCCTATTTTGTTGGCTTACAACCTGGAATTAAAATAGATTTTTGGGGGGTTTGTACCATTTGATTTACACAACATGCCTACCACTTTGAAAATGCAAAATATTTTTTATTGTGATACAAACAAGAAACTGAAGACTTGAGCGTGCATAACTATTCACCCCCCCAAAGTCAATACTTTGTAGAGCCACCTTTTGCAGCAATTACAGCTGCAAGTCTCTTGGGGTATGTCTCTATAAGCTTGGCAAATCTAGCCACTGGGATTTTTGCCCATTCTTCAAGTCAAAACTGCTCCAGCTCCTTCAAGTTGAATGGGTTCCACTGGTGTACAGCAATCTTTAAGTCATACAACAGATTCTCAATTAGATTGAGGTCTGGGCTTTGACTAGGCCATTCCAAGCCTGTAAATGTTTCCCCTTAAACCACTTGAGTGTTGCTTTAGCAGTATGTTTAGGGCCATTGTCCTGCTGGAAGGTAAACCTCCGTCTCAGTCTCAAGTCTCTGGAGACTGAAACAGGTTTCCCACAAGAATATCCCTGTATTTAGCGCCATCCATCATTCCTTCAATTCTGACCAGTTTTCCAGTTTTCTCAGGAAGATGAGAGGTGTTGGGTTTGCGCCAGACAAAGCGTTTTCCTTGATGGCCAAAAAGCTAAATTTTAGTCTCATCTGAACAGTGTACCTTCTTCCATATGTTTGGGGAGTCTCCCACATGCCTTTTAGCAAACACCAAATGTGTTTACTTATTTTTTTCTTTAAGCAATGGCTTTTTTCTGGCTACTCTTCCGTAAAGCCTGCTCTGTGGAGTGTACGGCTTAAAGAGGTCCGATGGACAGATATTCTAATGTCCGGTGTGGAGCTTTGCAGCTCCTTCAGGATTATCTTCGGTCTCTTTGTTGCCTCTGATTAATGCCCTACTTGCCTGGTCCATGAGTTTTGGTGGGCAGCCCTCTCTTGGCAGGTTTGTTGTGGTGACATATTCTTTCCATTTTTTATAATGGATTTAATGGTGCTCCGTGGGATGTTCAAAGTTTCTGATATTTTTTTATAACTCAACCCTGATCTGTACTTCTCCACAATTTTGTTCCTGATCTGTTTGGAGAGCTCCTTGGTCTTCATGATGCCGCTTGCTTGGTGGTGCCCCATGCTTAGTGATGTTGCAGGCTTTGGGGCCTTTCAGAACAGGTGTACATATACTGAGATCATGTGACAGATCATGTGATACTTAGATTGCACAGAGGTGGACTTTATTTAACTAATTATGTGACTTCTGAAGGTAATTGGTTGCACCAGATCTTAATTAGGGGCTTCATAACAAAGGGGGTGAATACTTATGCACACACCACTTTTCTGTTTTTATTTTATCGCATTTTTTTAAACAAGTAATTTTTTTAATTTCACCAATTTGGACTATTTTGTGTATGTCCAATACATGAAATCCAAATCCGAATCCATTTAAATTACAGGTTGTAACGCAACAAAATAGGAAAAACGCCAAGAGGGATGAATACTTTTGCAAGGCACTGTACAAATGATATGCTTACTCATGATATACTTCTGCCAGGTAAGACTACTTTGCAGTTAACATTTAATTGGTGTTTCTGTCAACCTACAAGACAGTTATCACATCAACTGGATTCAAACAGAGTGATAGACAAGCCAGCGCACCACACAGACAGACAGGGGCAATAATGCTGGAGATTAATTGGCAGATGTGTTGGGTCTGGATTTTTTAGCCAATAGCTAACCAGGGGTGGGACAATGTCAATATTGCATTGATTAGATAGTAGCTGGGAGTTTGCGGTGTCTGATACTTGTGTCTGATACTTGTGAGATTTGTTTATGACATTTTGCCGGGGGAAAACGTGAAATTGCATGTACTTTGATTTAGACAGTATGTCGATAATAGATGACAATATACAAACGGTTGATATAGACACAGTCTTCTGAGGCCTCCGGTGGGGAAATCTGATAAGAACCACTGGACTCCCTCTCTGGCATATTCCTCCTGTTCCATTCACAGAGATCAAGTATCTCTCTCTTCTGGTCTTTGAGCAGTCTCATGTTCTAGTCCTGTCTCCCTGACATCCCCTATTCTGGTTAACACACTGACCCGAGACAGGACACTGACCAGACAGACAGACAGCTTCTCCAGGGACCAGAACTGGGGGGTCTGGGGATGGTGGAGTGCATTCCAGAGAGGAGGAGAGGGGGATTGAATGACACTGGAGAACAGGGGGCCGCTGGTGACACGGCCAGTCCCTGCGATCAGGTTGTGCTCCTGAACAGCAGAGCTGAACCGACTGAGAGCAACAATGGCATTTTCATCTGTCTGGAGCAGCAAGCTGGTAGAGAGATCCTGGTCCGATCCTGGTCCTTCCCCATGTCTGGTGCCTGGTGATGGCTGGCTGGCTAAGAGTTCACTGGAATGCCTTTAATGTAACCCAGCCCAGCTCTCATCTGATACCTCACTGTTCTCCTTTTAGAGGGAGGTTACACAAAACAAAGTTTATCGTTACACCAATTGAAGTGGCACAGGACTCTTTTCTGAGATTGCCTCTTGAAGACTGGGGCTGGGAGCATTGTGAGTGAGTGGATTACAGTGAATAGAGGATGTCGTCCCTGAGCCAAGTTGACTCATCTTGTCCCCTGGCCATCTCTGTGAGGAGAGACCCATCAGCAGCCCGCCCTGGCTTTACATATGTAGGTCATGTAAATCCAGTGCTGTTGAACAACATTCAGGTCTTCTTCAGTTGTTTTACCATTCCTCCTCCAAGATTAAATGAAGTGTGTTTTGTGTTTCACTACATCCTTTTAGCAAAGAGGTTTTGTGTGAAATCAAATCAGCCCAAGACATGCAAACACACACACACACACACACACACACACACACACACACACACACACACACACACACACACACACACACACACACACACACACACACACACACACACACACACACACACACACACACACACACACACACACACACACACACACACACACACACACACACACAACACACACACGGTGGGAATATTTCAACATCCACTACCAGAGATGACTACCAGAGAACTACCAGAGATGACTATCAGCTAGCCTGTAGAGCTGAGGACATCACAGGTCAGTGCCTCTGCAGCTCAGTAGCAGGTCACACCCTACAGATAGAGGGGCCAGAAACACACACAACCCAGAATCAGCATCAATGTCACACTTCCTTATGCTCATTACCTCAGTGTGTTGGAGGAACCCTGTGAAGTCTACATGAGAATATTCTCCCAGAATTCCCTGTGCTCCAGGACAGGAAGAGGACAAATAGGAGCCAATTAGTTTTGATTTCAGGGCCATTAGAGGCTTTTCTTCAGCCACATTAGACTGGATGCTATCAGTTGGGAAGGGAAGTCATGGTATGAACTCGTCATGGTGGGGACTCCTTCTGCAAGAGACTGGCTTGCTTGTTGTGTCTGGTCAAAACAAGTGCACCAGTTCTCAGAGGAGTACACAAACACAGGAACACCATGGCCCAGTTCTAAATGACTTTGTAGAGTGGTGTGAGGAATCAAACTTGGTCCTCAATACCAACAAGACCAAAGAGATGTGCATAGACTTCAGGAAGCGTACAACACCTACCTCTGCAACATCTATCAGAGGTCAGAACATAGAGATTATAGAGAAATACAAATACCTGGTTGTCCTCTTGGACAATAAGCTTCAGCGGAGTAAATGTACAGACCTGATCTACAACAGAGACTGTACTTTCTCAAAAAGCTGGGATCTTTGAATTGTTGATTGTACTATACTGACTCTGTTTTACAAATCTTTAATTTAAGCGTTTTTAACTTTTTGTATTGTTTGTTATTTTGGCAATGCCACTGTCAGTCAGAGATATATGCTGAGAAGGATTATCACCACAGCAAGCAAGGTACTTGGAGTCAGACAGACAGGCCTGGATGAGATCTTTAAGGTCAGGACCCTCCGCAAAAGGCTCACAAAATCATTTTAGACCCAAGCCACCCCCTGTACCCGGACTGTGAACTACTTCCCTCTGGGCGCAGGGATAGGGCACCCCTCAGCAGGAAAAACACAACTAGACAATCATTTGTGCCAGGTGTGATATCCCTCCTAAATAGCTCGGGCTAATGTTCCTATCCACTCAGTAAGGCCAGCAGGCTAATGTTCCTATCCACCCAGTAAGGCCAGCAGGCTAATGTTCCTATCCACCCAGTAAGGCCAGCAGGATAATGTTCCTATCCACCCAGTAAGGCCAGCAGGCTAATGTTCCTATCCACCCAGTAAGGCCAGCAGGCTAATGTTCCTATCCACCCATTAAGGCCAGCAGGCTAATGTTCCTATCCACCCAGTAAGGCCAGCAGGCTAATGTTCCTATCCACCCAGTAAGGCCAGCAGGCTAATGTTCCTATCCACCCAGTAAGGCCAGCAGGCTAATGTTCCTATCCACCCAGTAAGGCCAGCAGGCTAATGTTCCTATCCACCCAGTAAGGCCAGCAGGCTAATGTTCCTATCCACCCAGTAAGGCCAGCAGGCTAATGTTCCTATCCACCCAGTAAGGCCAGCAGGCTAATGTTCCTATCCACTCAGTAAGGCTAGCAGGCTAATGTTCCTATCCACCCAGTAAGGCCAGCAGGCTAATGTTCCTATCCACCCAGTAAGGCCAGCAGGCTAGTCTCTTTGTATTGGTATGTAACTGTTATGAAAGTCGTATTGTTAATTTCTTTTGTGTTTAAACGCCACTTTAAACATGTACATGACACTGCAAGAACATTTCCCAATGGGGACAGGCTCAACATAAGGGCAAATAGACTTTTGTAATTAGAGGGCAATGTGTTCCTCTGATGGGAACAACAAGACATGCTGTTCCTTCAGGCCTGTTTGTAGAGTGGATGACTGATGTAATAGAAGTATTAGTAAGGTGTTTGTTGTTGCTGGGCACAGGGATATAGTTGGTTTAAGTGGGGGAGGGAGGGCTTGGACCGCACTGAAAAGAAAATTGAAAAGTAACAGAACATTCAGAATCGGGTTTCATGAAATAATAGCTGTGACAAAAACAGGGGGAGGCAAGACGGAGGAAAAAACAGATTATTTTTGTTCTCCTGGCTCCAAGAAAAGAGAGACAGAGACAGAGAAAGAGAGAAAAGACCTGACAGATATCAGGACTGTAACAAATGTGCTATTGCATAGACAACTGGACTCATGCTTTAGATTAATGCAAATATTGCCTCTGTAAAAGTATTATTGTGAGTGCTGGCCCAGTGGGTGTGTTAGGGTGGATGTGGTATCTGGCTCAGAGCTCTGTCCGCAGTGTAGTGCAGACATGAATGGGGAAACACAGTGATCTAGCCCTGGAACGACTCTCTAGTCCTCCCTCTTGTCTGCCTTCAGTTTTGTTAGGCTTATCGTGGTAGGGATCAAACCAAGCATGCCATCCATCCTGGAGCTGCTCTCAGAGTCTGTAACTGTCTCACATGGTGACCTGCCAACACAGATGCAGGGCCAGGAGGAAAACTCACACCAGATCTATGTCCATGTATCAGGAGAATGGATCAGGAGAAGGGGTCACCAGGTCACAGTTGGAAGCTGCCATTCTCCTCTCTGGTTGCATTATCCACACACTAGAGCAGTCACGCTGATTAGACCAGCACACATCGCCAGACACACACACACACACACACACACACGCACACACACACACACACACACACACACACACACACACACACACACACACACACACACACACACACACACACACACACACACACACACACACACACACACACACACACACACACACACACACACACACACACACACACACACAAGAAGAAAACAGCGTGGTGAGAGTCTCTAGGACTGGAGTGGGGGAATTTCTCTGTTTTGGCTTTAATTGTGTTTTTCTATACATTAACCTAGGGCTTATCACTGGTTGGTCAGTGGGCGTGGGTGGTGAGGGGGTGGTCACTGGGCGTGGGGCGTGGGGGTACGAAGGGGTGGTCAGTGGCGGAGGCTTTTAGTGGACGGACGAGAAAAGTGTAGGGCTCTTCATCTCTGGTCTAACTCTCCCGTCTCATGTGAAGAGGGCTGGCATCGGCTGTATGCTGTGTTTGATTAGCCCTTATCCAGGCCGTTCTCCAATCTCTCCATCCGGCAGACTCTCAACAGTGCCCATTGTTAACAACATTTGTGGCGGTTCTGAAGTATAATGGTTTGAGCTACTTCTGTGGTGGGTGCAGCACAATGCAAGGCCACATAGATAGCTATCAATGGGCCTACAGGAAGTGAGATGGGACATACAGAATAACCTCATCCCTGAGACACTCCAGACCTCTGTTTTTGGCTCAGAATGGATGTGTTTTGTGTCTGTGTGGGTGACACTAAGTGTGTGTGTGTTCCTTAGTCGGTGAATGAACTTCATGCTAGCTCCATAAAACATGACATTTTCTTCTCATTACTGGAGTTA
>NC_092107.1:34388928-34453928 GCF_045679555.1 Salvelinus alpinus
GACACCCGAGCCCAAACCCTCTCCAAACCAATTAAGCAGACTATGTAGTGATCAGACTATGTAGTGATCAGACTATGTAGTGACCAGACTATGTAGTGATCAGACTATGTAGTGACCAGGCTATGTAGTGACCAGACTATGTAGTGACCAGACTATGTAGTGACCAGACTATGTAGTGATCAGGCTATGTAGTGATCAGACTATGTAGTGACCAGACTATGTAGTGACCAGACTATGTAGTGACCAGACTATGTAGTGACCAGACTGTAGTGATCAGACTATGTAGTGACCAGACTATGTAGTGACCAGACTATGTAGTGTGGGTGTATTAAATATGTTTCTGCACTTACCCCCGAAGCTCAGTAGAACATACAAAACAGCCCCCCTAACCTGAATCAAGGTTCCCTCTCTACCTCCGTCTCAGGTTAACACTGTCTGATGTGGGGACTGTCTGGTTGGCCAAACCTCTTGAATGTCCTTCAAACCTGACCGACTCTTCTCAGAATGCTCTCATCACAAAGCCAGGTCTGAGACCACGGAGTGATGTGAGGTGTGTTATGGAAGACAGCCTGGGGTATAGCTCCTATCCGTTGCCACTTCAAAGGTATATCGTCTAAAGGAGATGTTCCCATTGTCTGCTGTGCAGGTGTGCTCTCTCCCACAGAAAGCCACAGCAAAACCACACACCTCAATGGAGAACCCAGCCTGCAGAGATGTTATCTCTCTCTGTCATCAGAGATGCTATCTCTCTCTGTCATCAGAGATGCAGGCAACCAGGGAGCGGCTTAGGAAATACAAGCAGTGATCCCTTTAACTCTATGTAGACAATGACAGACAATGTTTGAGGTTCTCAGAGATGTATTCTGGGTTGTTTTCCAGTTGCTAGTATTTGTATTTGTCTATTGTCTACGAGTTCTTAGTTATATATTCACGTTCAGGTCTGTTTCAGGAACATTGTTTTCAGCAGCAGCATATTTTTTGGTTTGTTTAATGTCAACCTGGGAGGTGTGTTTCAAGGCAGCCACCACACCTAGCCTGTTCTTTCAGGCATATCTATCTAACCAGGCAGGTCTAATCCGCATCCAGGCAGGTCTAACCCGCATACCGTGTCTGCCGTTCTGTTTTATTTCGATTTTTCTCAGCAAACTATGAACATCCACTCTTCAACACTGCTCCCAAGGTCGACAAGTCCCGTCTCATCCTCGCCCCGATCCGGTTTTCCCTTGGTTGAACACAATGTAGCTTTTTAACTCTGCGCCGCCTTATCATGGCCTTGTTGTCAGATTTGGGTCTGGTAAATACTCAACATGGATCCATGTGCTGATTGGAGCAGAGCAGTGCTGTGTTGTGGAAGGCGGAATCTCTTCCCTGTGCTGTGAGGAACGCTAGGCATGTGTTATCTGTAGAGCCTGGGGAGCGTGGAGGTGGGAGGGAGAGTTTATCTGTTCACTCACTCCTGACCTCTCTCCATGTGAATGTTCAGGTTGTTAGGGAGATAATGTAGAGACAGAGAGGGAGGGAGGGAGGGGGGTGGGACACTCACATACCTGCTTTCACTCTCGTTCTTTCTCTATCTCTCTTTCTGTCGCTCTCTTTCTCTATCTCTCTTTCTCTCTGTTTCTGTCTCTCTCTCTCTGCTGGAGACACAGGACAGGTTGTTTTGGTTTGAGTGTTTGTTGTTTAGTTACAAGTGGTTACCTGTTTGCCACTGGTTCTGTATCGGTCCAGTGAGAGAGTGGTTCTGTATAGGTCCAGTGAGAGAGTGGTTCTGTATAGGTCCAGTGAGAGAGTAGTTCTGTATAGGTCCAGTGAGAGAGTGGTCCTGTATTGGTCCAGTGAGAGAGTGGTCCTGTATAGGTCCAGTGAGAGAGTGGTCCTGTATTGGTAGAGTGAGAGAGTGGTCCTGTATAGGTCCAGTGAGAGAGTGGTCCTGTATTGGTAGAGTGAGAGAGTGGTCCTGTATAGGTCCAGTGAGAGAGTGGTCCTGTATTGGTCCAGTGATAGAGTGGTTCTGTGTAGGTCCAGTAAGAGAGTGGTCCTGTATAGGTCCAGTGAGAGAGTGGTTCTGTATAGGTCCAGTGAGAGAGTGGTTCTGTATAGGTCCAGTGAGAGAGTGGTCTGGTGGTGAACTGCTAGGACCAGCAGGTGCTAATGAGCCCTACCACTGATCACATGGACTGGCAATCCTTCACAAACACAGAACTGCTCTCCAAAGACAAGCACGCACGCACACACACACACACACACACACACACACACACACACACACACACACACACACACACACACACACACACACACACACACACACACACACACACACACACACACACACACACACACACACACACACAAACTCCCTCGGCCACAGACATGCTGCGAGGGAGCCAGAGGCAAACTCCCACCAGCCGTCCCATGGTTCATTTTAGAGCCAAGAATCCAACAGTCAGAACTGAGAGTACTACCATATGTCTCATCATACTGTTCTTCTACGTTTCACTCAGTTATGTTCATCTCATGTTTTCAGTCCATTTATATTACATTTTTCATGTAGGTGCCATGAAGGAATGTTCTCTGAAATAAGAAGCCAAGGTTTAACTTTCCTCCAGATGATGTCCATTCTCTCATGTCTCTGTCTTCCCTATATGTGACTCTGATAAGGAGGGGGTGTGGTCATGAGTCAGTGGTGGTTTAGTATGCCTAATACTACAGGCCTGTACTCGGTGCCATAACATCTGCAGTGTTCTCCGACCCCCCTCTCCCCTTCCCCTCTAAATCATCCAGCCTGTACTTCTCTTTTTTAAATTTCCTCTCTCCCTCGCCTCTACCCGTCCTCAGCTCCCGGGCCGTCTCCTCTTGGAGTAATCCCTGCACCTTGGGGCTTTGGATGTTAGAATGGCAGCCATGTTGGGTCAGCTTCTTTATGGAACCAGGGGTGAGGCACGGGTCCCCGCTTCCTCAGACACCTGCCTGTACTGAGAGAGAGAGAGAGAGAGAGAGAGAGAGAGAGAGAGAGAGAGAGAGAGAGAGAGAGAGAGAGAGAGAGAGAGAGAGAGAGAGAGAGAGAGAGAGAGAGAGAGAGAGAGAGAGAGAGAGAGAGAGAGAGAGAGAGAGAGAGAGAGAGAGAGAGAGAGAGAGAGAGAGAGAGAGAGAGAGAGAGAGAGAGAGAGAGAGAGAGAGAGAGTTACCCAAGGGTCTGTTTTAAAGCCTATATATTATCCACTCATATGAGAGTATGTCAGAGAAAGGAATATTTGCATTGCATTTTTTTATGACTTTGTTTGATTAATCGATACATATAGCATATATATGAGCATTTAATAGTTGTATGGTTGACTTGACTTTCATTACACATGAATGTTAGGAGATGGAAGTTGTGTGTATAAACAGTGTAAGGAGTATGTTTCTGATTGTGGATTTAGAATGATCAGATTGGTGATAGATGTTGCCAGGTCCAATGAAGGGTAGATAGATAGTGTAAAGCTTGGTGAAAGGGGTTACCAGGTCCAGTGCAGGGTAGATAGATAGTGTAAAGCTTGGTGAAAGGGGTTACCAGGTCCAGTGCAGAATAGATAGATAGTGTAAAGCTTGGTGAAAGGGGTTACCAGGTCCAGTGAAGAGTAGAGTGTGTAAAGATACTTTGAACTGACATGTACAGTAAAACTGAAGCATGGGGGAATTAAACAAATCAAATAATATCAAATAAATACCTGAGTATATACCCAGAATCCACTCAGAGACTCCTTCCTCTCTCTGTCCATTGGTCTCATCCCAGGGTGTGTTCAGCCTGTCTCCAGACAGAGAGCATCGCGGAGAAGCTGAGGAAAGAGAGGAAAGGGATGTCCTCCAAGCTCTATAAATCTAGTTTATATTTTGTTGTGTGTGTGTGTGTGTGTGTGTGTGTGTGTGTGTGTGTGTGTGTGTGTGTGTGTGTGTGTGTGTGTGTGTGTGTGTGTGTGTGTGTGTGTGTGTGTGTGTGTGTGTGTTAGCCTTACACTTCCCCTAAGGTAAGGCTGTCTCTGAGCCCTGGGGAGTGGATTCATAAATCAGCTACATGGGATGTTTCAGCCGTGTTCACAGTAGCAGTACAGACTATAAAACAAAGCAGAAGAACTAGGAGGATGCTTTGTTTAGTTTTTTTCCCTTCTCTGTACCCCCACTATCAAAATATAACGTCTGAAAATCCATAGGCTAACATCACTCAACAAGCCCCATGTTGTAGCAATTTCACATGGCTCAGTGTCATTTTTGGCACACTTTCAAAACACTCTTCTTTGACAATTTGACAACAAAGGTGATAATCCAGAATGCTTACATTATCTGGCAATAATAAGGCCACTATAGTCTCTCCCTCACTGTCCCCCGTTCTCTCTCTCTCTCTCTCTCTCTCTCTCTCTCTCTCTCTCTCTCTCTCTCTCTCTCTCTCTCTCTCTCTCTCTCTCTCTCTCTCTCTCTCTCTCTCTCTCTCTCTCTCTCTCTCTCTCTCTCTCTCTCTCTCTCTCTCTCTCTCTCTCTCTCTCTCTCTCTCTCTCTCCTGTGTAACATATCCCTTACAGATAGGAATATGGTAATCTTTCCATCTCCCCGGTTCCATCTGGGACAGTTTAGAGGCCATGTGGAATCCATTGGGACGGGGATGCTGAGCCCACTGATCAGAGAAAGATGTGCCTCTCTGGAGCTCCTATTTGCTCGCACTCTTTAACATTCCTAGGCTCTCTATCTCTCTAAGACCCCCTCTGCACTTAACCCCCAATCACTCTCCTCCTTCTCTAGTTCGTTCTCTCTCCCTCTCTCCTGAGCCTTGTAAAGTGATTGGAGAGGCAGCAGCGGTGTGGTGAAATGAAAGTGGCCATGATGAAAGGTGAAGGATATAGCTGTAGAGTTGAGTTTGCATCCTCTTGTGTTTTAATGTCTCCCCATCCTTCCTTCCACTGTTTTAATGTCTCTCCATCCTTCCTTCCACTGTTTTAATGTCTCTCCATCCTTCCTTCCACTGTTTTAATGTCTCTCCATCCTTCCTTCCACTGTTTTAATGTCTCTCTATCCTTCCTTCCACTGTTTTAATGTCTCTCCATCCTTCCTTCCACTGTTTTAATGTCTCTCCATCCTTCCTTCCACTGTTTTAATGTCTCTCTATCCTTCCTTCCACTGTTTTAATGTCTCTCCATCCTTCCTTCCACTGTTTTAATGTCTCTCCATCCTTCCTTCCACTGTTTTAATGTCTCTCTATCCTTCCTTCCACTGTTTTAATGTCTCTCCATCCTTCCTTCCATTGTGTTTTAATGTCTCTCCATCCTTCCTTCCATTGTGTTTTAATGTCTCTCTATCCTTCCTTCCATTGTTTTAATGTCTCTCTATCCTTCCTTCCATTGTGTTTTAATGTCTCTCTATCCTTCCTTCCAATGTGTTTTAATGTCTCTCTTTCCTTCCCACTTCTGTTGTGTTTTTCTGTCTCTTTCTTCCACACAGGCTGTCTCAGGTTCTCTCCTCCAGCCAAGTCACCTCTCCAACACACGCTGATATAATTCTGCTCTCTCCAACCCCAACCAATCAAACAGCAACCGCCCTCCATAACCATCCACTCTCTCCTACTGTTTCCCCTTCCTAAACCTCCGTCAAATTACACTTTCATTGGAGACTAAGTGTTTTAGGTTAAGATTTTCATCAGGCCAAATTAAGATGAAAGGGAGGGTGTCTGCTGTGAATTAGAATTGTTTGACAAGAAGTGTTTCAGAAAAGACATTCATGAACTAACGTCAACCTCTACCGGATATCATTTAGATGTGTTTAATCATGCATACAGTAGACCCATGCAGCAAGCGTAATGCAGAATACAAAAGCACGGAATCCATACACACACGGTATATTCCAACACACACACACACACACACACACACACACACACACACACACACACACACACACACACACACACACACACACACACACACACACACACACACACACACACACACACACACACACACACACAGTATGAGCCACAGGGAAGGTGCTGTACAGTTCAGAGAGAGCTGCTGTTATTTGTTGAACATGGGCAGGTCCAGCTGTGCTGAGGCATAGCCAGGGGGAGGGATGTGTTTATGATATCTCCTAAATCTCACATGAAACACTGCCAGACCAGTAGGTCAGCTCCTCTACACAGACTCCTCTGTAGCTACACACTCCAGGAGGATCCCTGTCTATCTGCCCTGGATCTATCTGCTCAGCACTGCTCTACAATAACACTTTCTGTCTCCATACTTGTCTTTGTTTTTGGAAGATGAGTGAGAGACCTGAGAAGTGATACTAATCGTCTCCCGGGATCTCAGGCCAACAGATAAATGTCTGAATGGAGGGAACTGGAGCAGATGGTTTTCTTCCAGTACACGGGGAGCGAGGGTGAATGCAGGGTCAAACGGTGCTCGGTGGGGAAGCGTCCTGGCTTTCTGGAGGTCATTTCTCCAGCGGTGTCAGTGAAGCAGCTGACAGCCTCCTCTTACAGTATCCGTGCTCTGGATCACAGGCTGTCTTCCCCAACCTGTGACGCTACAGTATATCACTGCGTATCCTGTCACGTTACGAAGACTCATGATGACTGCACAGACCACAAACCATAACACATACTTTCTGTAGTACTAACTCACAGTATACACCACCCTTGAGTCAGACATGCGTACACACACACACACACACACACACACACACACACACACACACACACACACACACACACACACACACACACACACACACACACACACACACACACACACACACACACACGCACACACACACACACACACACACACACACACACACACACACACACACACACAAACACACCAATGCAGGCACGCAGAAATCTATTCCTCCAATATAGACAGACACACAAACATCACACACATTCAGATATCCTGGTTTCCCAGGAACTGACAGAGAATACAAGCCCTCCCCCTCTCCCTCCCTACCCCTCCTCTCCCTCTCTCTCCCTACCCCTCCTCTCCCTCTCTCTTCCTACCCCTCCTCTCCCTCTCCCTCTACCCCTCCTCTCCCTCTACCCCTCCTCCCATCCTATCTCTCCCTCCCCCTCCTCTCCCTCTCTCTCCATACCCCCCCCCTCCCTCTCTCTCTCTCCCTACCCCTCCTATCCCTCTCTCTCCCTCCTCTCCCTCTACCCCTCCTCCCCCTCCCCCTCCCTACTCCTCCTCTCCCTCTTTACCCCCCCTCTCCCTCTCTCTCCCTACCCCTCCTCTCTCTCTCTACCCCCCTCCCCCTCTCTCTCTCTCCCTACCCCTCCTCCCCCTCTCTACCCCTCCTCTCCTTCTCTACCCCTCCTCTCCCTCTTTCTCCCTACCCCTCCTCTCCCTCTTTCTCCCTACCCCTCCTCTCCCTCTTTACCCCTCCTCTCCCTCTCTACCCTTCCTCCCCCTCTCTACCCCTCCTCCTCCTCTCTCTCTCTACCCCTCCTCTCCCTCTCTCTCCCTACCCCTCCTCTCACTCCCTACCCCTCCTCTCCCTCTCTCTCCCTACCCCTCCACTCTCTCTCTCCCTACCCCTCCTCTCCCTCTCTACCCCTCCTCCCCCTCTCTACCCCTCCTCCCCTTCTCTCTCCCTTCCCCTCCTCTCCCTGCTGTGGTAGTGAGGGTGAGAGGGCTGGGGTGAAAAAGGTAGTTAGGTTGGGTGGAGGGGGTCGATGGGCAGGAGGGGGGTTGGGTGGAGGGGGTTGGTGGGCGGGAGGGGGGTTGGGTGGAGGAGGTTGGTGGGCAGGAGGGGGGTTGGGTGGAGGGGGTCGGTGGGCAGGAGGGGGGTTGGGTGGAGGGGGTCGGTGGGCAGGAGGGGGGTCGAGAGTGGGGCTTTATGGGCCAGGAATGTTAATTGGAAGATTGTTTTAATAAGACCCTCACTGCAGATGCTGAAAGGTGGGTGGTGGTGGGGCCACACAGACAGACAGGCGTCTGGGGGACTCATGTTCACAAACAGCACCGGCAGCAGGGAGACAGAGACAGCAGGAGACATGTGTGGACCACAGAGATGGATTAGGAAGAGCTGTGGTAGTGTGTCTGTGTTTAGTCCTGGTGGGGGAGGAGTCTATGAGTAAAGGAGTTGACCTAATGAGTGTACAGTAGAAGGTGTGTGTGTGTGTGTGTGTGTGTGTGTGTGTGTGTGTGTGTATGTGTGTGTGTGTGTGTGTGTGTGTGTGTGTGTGTGTGTGTGTGTGTGTGTGTGTGTGTGTGTGTGTGTGTGTGTGTGTGTGTGTGTGTGTGTGTGTGTGGGCGGGAGGGAGGGAGGGAGGGAGGGAGGGAGGGAGGGAGGGAGGGAGGGAGGGAGGGAGGGAGGGAGGGAGAAATAGAGAGCCACTAACGAGGAAACTCTTCCGGTGTGACAACAGTGAATTCCAACAGCAGCTCTCGCTGTCACAATACCTGAGCTGCAACACACACACACACACACACACACACACACACACACACACACACACACACACACACACACACACACACACACACACACACACACACACACACACACACACACACACACACACACACACATATATAGACAATGTATAACAATGGCTTGCTTCTTCATTTTACAGTAAGATGGTATATGATGGGTCTGAGAACCTCCAGACAAGCAGTATTCAGTAACTGCAGCACCACAACAAAGCACAGCTAATGGATTCATGCTTCTGGCTCACTGCTGCTGGTAGTACAGTATATTGTGTGTGGTGGTAGTACAGTGTATTGTGTGTGGTGGTAGTACAGTGTATTGTGTGTGGTGGTAGTACAGTATATTGTGTGTGCTGGTAGTACAGTATATTGTGTTTGCTGGTAGTACAGTGTATTGTGTTTGCTGGTAGTACAGTATATTGTGTTTGCTGGTAGTACAATGTATTGTGTTTGCTGGTAGTACAGTATATTGTGTGTGCTGGTAGTACAGTATATTGTGTTTGCTGGTAGTACAGTATATTGTGTTTGCTGGTAGTACAATGTATTGTGTTTGCTGGTAGTACAGTATATTGTGTGTGCTGGTAGTACAGTATATTGTGTTTGCTGGTAGTACAGTATATTGTGTTTGCTGGTAGTACAATGTATTGTGTTTGCTGGTAGTACAGTATATTGTGTGTGCTGGTAGTACAGTATATTGTGTTTGCTGGTAGTACAGTATATTGTGTTTGCTGGTAGTACAATGTATTGTGTTTGCTGGTAGTACAGTATATTGTGTGTGCTGGTAGTACAGTATATTGTGTTTGCTGGTAGTACAGTATATTGTGTGTGCTGGTAGTACAGTATATTGTGTTTGCTGGTAGTACAGTATATTGTGTGTGCTGGTAGTACAGTATATTGTGTTTGCTGGTAGTACAGTATATTGTGTTTGCTGGTAGTACAATGTATTGTGTTTGCTGGTAGTACAGTATATTGTGTGTGCTGGTAGTACAGTATATTGTGTTTGCTGGTAGTACAGTATATTGTGTTTGCTGGTAGTACAATGTATTGTGTTTGCTGGTAGTACAATGTATTGTGTGTGCTGGTAGTACAGTATATTGTGTTTGCTGGTAGTACAGTATATTGTGTTTGCTGGTAGTACAGTATATTGTGTTTGCTGGTAGTACAGTATATTGTGTTTGCTGGTAGTACAGTATATTGTGTTTGCTGGTAGTACAGTATATTGTGTGTGCTGGTAGTACAGTATATTGTGTTTGCTGGTAGTACAGTATATTGTGTGCGCTGGTAGTACAGTATATTGTGTTTGCACAAAGCAGGAGTTTCTCTCGCTCACTTCACAGGCGAGTAGTGGGCTGCGACTGGGGCTGTGACTGGGGCTTTAGTAGACTGTGCTGTGTGTGTGTGTCAGAGGGCTCCAGTCCTGAGGCTGTACAGTGAGGGGAGCAGGGTTAGTGGGGCGCTGGATTCTTTACTCCTCCAGGGAGACAGAGGTCTAGAAGGCTACAATATCTGGGCTGTGGAGAGAGCTAGAGGCCTATTACAGTATCTAGGCAGATCCATGTACAGTCAGGCCTCCAGACACTGAAGACCTTTACTGTTCAACACTGGATCAGGGCCAACACAGTCAACATATTCTGTCATTATGTTTATCAGGAATGTCCTCGCTTTGCAATTTCTTCCAGCAATTATGCAAAATCGTTAGTTCTCCCCCCCCAAAAAATCACTACGGTAGTCCCCCCCTCCAAAAAACATCACTACAGTAGTCCCTCCCCCCCAAAAAATCATTACAATAGTCCCTCCCCCCCCAAAAACACCACTACAGTAGTCCCTCCCTCAAAAAAACACCACTACAGTAGTCCCTCCCCCCCAAATAAATCATAACAGTAGTACCCCCCCAAAATCATACAGTAGTCCCCCCCCAAAAAAATTCAGTAGTCCCCCCCGAAAAAAACCATACAGTAGTCCCCCCAAATCAATCATAACAGTAGTCCCCCCCCAAATAAATCATAACAGTAGTCCCTCCCCCCCAAAAAAAACATTTCAGTAGTCCCTCCCTCCAAAAAAACACCACTACAGTAGTCCCCCCCCCCAAAAAAAACATTTCAGTAGTCCCTCCCCCCCAAAAAAACATTTCATTAGTCCCTCCCTCCAAAAAACACCACTACAGTAGTCCCTCCCCCCAAAAAAAATATTTCAGTCGTCCCTCCCCCCCAAATAAATCATAACAGTAGTCCCTAACCCCAAAGAAATCATAACAGTAGTCCCTCCCCCCAAATAAATCATAACAGTAGTCCCTCCCCCAAATAAATCATAACAGTAGTCCCTCCCCCCCAAAAAATCATAACAGTAGTCCATCACCCCAAATAAATCATAACAGTAGTCCCTCCCCCCCAAAAAATCATAACAGTAGTCCCTCCCCCCAAATAAATCATAACAGTAGTCCCTCCCCTCCAAATAAATCATAACAGTAGTCCCTCCCCCCAAATAAATCATAACAGTAGTCCCTCCCCCAAATAAATTATAACAGTAGTCCCTCCCCCCCAAAAAAATCACAACAGTAGTCCCTCCCCCCCAAAAAATCATTACAGTAGTCCCTCCCCCCCAAAAAAATCATACAGTAGTCCCTCCCCCCCAAAACAATGATTAGTGGGGATGTATTATTTATTTTAGAGCTTAGAAGGAACATTTACCCAGATGTACTTATGAACTGATGGTTTCAAGTTATCCTGACTGTTATGAAGCCCAGCCCAGCAGGTTAGATAAGGACACATCATACTGAATATACACACTTGTCTTCCTTTATTGACAGATCCATGACAAGGCCCTTGAGAACGTGCTTTCTACAATGTTGCCACTACTTTAGCAAACTATCTACCTGCTTGGACAATGTAGTTTGAAAGGCTGGTATATGTATAAATGTGATGACTCTGTGAAACTTCCCAGAGCTTCCTGCTCCCAACTGCCTGCTCCCAACTGCCAGCTCCAAACTGCCTGCTCCAAACTGCCTGCTCCCAACTGCCAGCTCCAAACTGCCTGCTCCAAACTGCTAGCTCCAAACTGCCTGCTCCAAACTGCCAGCTCCAAACTGCCTGCTCCCAACTGCCAGCTCCAAACTGCCTGCTCCAAACTGCTAGCTCCAAACTGCCTGCTCCAAACTGCCAGCTCCAAACTGCCTGCTCCCAACTGCCAGCTCCCAACTGCCTGCTCCAAACTGCTAGCTCCAAACTGCCTGCTCCAAACTGCCAGCTCCAAACTGCCTGCTCCAAACTGCCTGCTCCAAACTTCGTGCTCCAAACTGCTAGCTCCAAACTGCCTGCTCCAAACTGCCAGCTCCAAACTGCCTGCTCCAAACTGCCAGCTCCAAACTGCCAGCTCCAAACTGCCTGTTAATCACTTGATTTGATTCGATTTATTTATTTATTAGGATCCCCGTTAACTGGTGACAGCTGGTCCTACTGGAGTCCGACACATAACCAAAAACGTTACAGACAAAAGACTTACATACATTTGAAACATAAACATGTAGTGTGTGTGTGTGTGTGTGTGTGTGTGTGTGTGTGTGTGTGTGTGTGTGTGTGTGTGTGTGTGTGTGTGTGTGTGTGTGTGTGTGTGTGTGTGTGTGTGTGTGTGTGTGTGTGTGTGTGTTCATCTATCAGTAACACATACAGTACATACACACAACAAGTTGGTCACATGGGGGAGAGGCGTTGCTTTATTTGTTTTTTGAAACCAGGTTTGCTGTTCACTTGCTCTATACAAGATGGAAGGGAGTTCCATGCACTCATGGCTCTGTATAATACTGTGTGTTTAGTTAATTTGGTCTGGACATGGGGACTGAAAAGACCCCTGGTGGCATGTCTGGTGTAGAGAGTGTGTGTTAGTCAGTGCTGTGTGTAAAGTGACTATGCAAAACATTTGGAATTTCCAACACATGAATGTTTCTTATAAAAACAAGAAGGGATGCAGTCAGTCTCTCCTCAACTCTTAGCCAAGAGAGACTGGCATGCATAGTATTTACATCAGCCCTCTGATTACAATGAAGAGCAAAACATGCCGCTCTGTTCTGGGACAGCTGCAGCTTAACTAGGTCTTTCCTTGCAGCACTGGACCACACGACTGGACAATAATCAAGATAAGATAAAACTAGAGCCTGCAGAACTTGCTTTGTGGAGTGTGGTGTCAAAAAAGCAGAGCATCTCTTTATTACGGACAGACCTCTCCCCATCTTTACAACCATTTAATCTATATGATTTGACCATGACAGTTTACAATCTAAGGTAACACCAAGTAATTTAGTCTCCTCAACTTGTTCAACAGCCATACCATTCATTACCAGATTCAGCTGAGGTCTAGAACTTAGAGAATGATTTGTACCAAATACAATGCTCTTAGTTATAGAGATGTCCAGGACCAGTTTATTACTGGCCACCCATTCCAAAACAGACTGCAACTCTTTGTTAAGGGTATCAGTGACTTAATTAGCTGTTGTTGTTGATGCGTAAATGGCTGAATCATCAACTTACATGGACACACATGCTTTGTTTAATTAATGCCAGTGGCAGGTCACCCAGCCCAACACCATCCCTCCCTGTACCACCAGCCTGAAGAGAAGATTTATGACCAATTATACAAACACAGTCACTAAATGGCCTCTCTGTCTGTCTGCAGAACCGTGGGGCAAGGTTTTCTCTCTCTCTCTATGTGTGTGTGTGTGTTCGTGTGTGTGTGTGAGCGCATGTGTTGTAATGGTGGTGGGGGGCTAAAGAGATGAGGTGGTGTGAGCCAGGTTTGCAGTCTGCCAGTCCCGCTTCCCTGGTCTCTCTCCAGCCTTGTTGTATAGCTGGCTAGAGTGGAGATGCCCTCTGCTGTGTGACAAAAAGGCCCAGGCAGCCATCTGCCATGCAGGGTACCAGCACAGGGCTTGGACTGGAAACGCTCACAACACAGTCCAAGTGCCCAACCCGCTCCCCTTACCATCACCACACTCACAGCAGAATGGCTCTTACCATCACCACACTCACAGCAGAATGGCTCTTACCATCACCACACTCACAGCAGAATGGCTCTTACCATCACCACACTCACAGCAGAATGGCTCTTACCATCATCACACTCACAGCAGAATGGCTCTTACCATCACCACACTCACAGCAGAATGGCTCTTACCATCACCACACTCACAGCAGAATGGCTCTTACCATCACCACACTCACAGCAGAATGGCTCTTACCATCACCACACTCACAGCAGAATGGCTCTTACCATCACCACACTCACAGCAGAATGGCTCTTACTATCATCACACTCACCGCAGAATGGCTCTTACCATCACCACACTCACAGCAGAATGGCTCTTACCATCATCACACTCACAGCAGAATGGCTCTTACCATCATCACACTCACAGCAGAATGGCTCTTACCATCACCACACTCACAGCAGAATGGCTCTTACCATCACCACACTCACAGCAGAATTGCTCTTACCATCATCACACTCACAGCAGAATGGCTCTTACCATCATCACACTCACCCCAGGACACCTAGCCCTGTAACGTCCATAACCCCAGGACCCCTAGCCCTGTAATGTCCAGGACCCCTAGCCCTGTAACGTCCAGGACCCCTAGCCCTGTAACGTCCAGGACCCCAGGACCCCTAACCCTGTAACGTCCATAACCCCAGGACCCCTAGCCCTGTAATGTCCAGGACCCCTAGCCCTGTAACGCCCAGGACCCCTAGCCCTGTAATGTCCAGGACCCCTAGCCCTGTAATGTCCATAGCCCCAGGACCCCTAACCCTGTAACGTCCAGGACCCCTAGCCCTGTAATGTCCAGGACCCCTAGCCCTGTAATGTCCAGGACCCCTAGCCCTGTAACGTCCAGGACCCCTAGCCCTGTAACGTCCATAACCCCAGGACCCCTAGCCCTGTAATGTCCATAGCCCCAGGACCCCTAACCCTGTAACGTCCAGGACCCCTAGCCCTGTAATGTCCAGGACCCCTAGCCCTGTAATGTCCAGGACCCCTAGCCCTGTAACGTCCAGGACCCCTAGCCCTGTAACGTCCAGGACCCCTAGCCCTGTAACGTCCAGGACCCCTAGCCCTGTAATGTCCAGGACCCATAGCCCTGTAACGTCCATAGCCCCAGGACCCCTAGCCCTGTAATATCCAGGACCCCTAGCCCTGTAATGTCCAGGACCCCTAGCCCTGTAACGTCCAGGACCCCTAGCCCTGTAATATCCAGGACCCCTAGCCCTGTAACGTCCATAGCCCCAGGACCCCTAACCCTGTAATGTCCAGGACCCATAGCCCTGTAACGTCCAGGACCCCTAGCCCTGTAATGTCCAGGACCCCTAGCCCTGTAACGTCCAGGACCCCTAGCCCTGTAATATCCAGGACCCCTAGCCCTGTAACGTCCATAGCCCCAGGACCCCTAGCCCTGTAATGTCCAGGACCCCTAGCCCTGTAATATCCAGGACCCCTAGCCCTGTAACGTCCATAGCCCCAGGACCCCTAGCCCTGTAATGTCCAGGACCCCTAGCCCTGTAACGTCCAGGACCCCTAGCCCTGTAATATCCAGGACCCCTAGCCCTGTAACGTCCATAGCCCCAGGACCCCTAGCCCTGTAACGTCCAGGACCCCTAGCCCTGTAACGTCCAGGACCCCTAGCCCTGTAATATCCAGGACCCCTAGCCCTGTAACGTCCATAGCCCCAGGACCCCTAGCCCTGTAATGTCCAGGACCCCTAGCCCTGTAATATCCAGGACCCCTAGCCCTGTAACGTCCAGGACCCCAGGACCCCAGGACCCCTAGCCCTGTAATGTCCATAGCCCCAGGACCCCTAGCCCTGTAACGTCCAGGACCCCTAGCCCTGTAATGTCCATAGCCCCAGGACCCCTAGCCCTGTAACGTCCAGGACCCCTAGCCCTGTAACGTCCATAACCCCAGGACCCCTAGCCCTGTAACGTCCAGGACTCCTAGCCCTGTAACGTCCATAGCCCCAGGACCCCTAGCCCTCACTCCTCACATGCTCCCTGAGGTATATAATGTTCATGAGGAGGGAGGGAGAGAGGGCATGAGCTCATGGCACAGGAACGAGAGAAATAGAGAAAGAGGAAGCTGCCATGTCCAATATAATCTCTCTGGTGGTGGTCAGGAGGGAGGAAAGGGGAGAGGGATGAAGGGAGACAGAGGGATGAGAAGACAGCCTTGGGGCTGTGTGAGGGCTTTAACACACACACACATTTTCACACACATCACACAAACACGAACACACACATGCACATGTACACTGTAACTTTGGCAAATTGGCTTCATCCACACCGCCCCACCAGCCTGGGGTTTGGGGGATCAGGGCTTTACCACGCCATGGATGGGAACCTCTTTTTGATGTAAACTGTTGGGAGAGTGGGAGCTGGGGGCAAAGAGAAGGGGACCAGCTGCTGAGGGGTCGAGAGAGGGATATATGAAGAAACACAGAGTGAAAGAGCAGGAGGTGTGGGAACCATAGGGCAGCGCTGGAGGGGAGCTGGAGAGTTTCAATATGGGAGCTCTCAATACACAGCACAGCCTAGCAGAGAACTGGCCAGCCCTGGGTTTACAGCTTAAACAACACTCACTAGCAGAGTCTCAATGCCTTCCCAGTCCACAACCTCCCTGCTTCTATTACAGAAAACCAAACGCATTTTTTATCAGATTGATAGAAGGATCACATGCATTTGGTATAGTAATCATCTCTGTCCTAGGCCCTGATCAGAATAAGTCATATAATATGGAAAAATAGCAAGTTCTGTGATGATGAATGGGGAAGAGGAGGAGAAAGGGGAGATGAAGTGAGTGAGAGGTGGAAATAGAGAGTGGAGAACCGTCCTGCTGGTTAAATCATCACTCTGGTGAGAGAGATGGATGTGATAGGCAACACAGCCTTCCACTGGGTGGTTGGTTGGTCTTTCCGGTGCCACAAAGTAGGCCTACCCATCTTCAGCCCATATCCTAACCTACATTCTACCACATGATACATGACAGGACAGTGGGCACAGGGCAGTTGTTTGACAGACAGTAATAACATACAATTAGTACGCCTATCGGTGAACGGCCATGTTCAGGATTCCCTGAACAGTGTCTGTGATCATTTACATTTACATTTAAGTCATTTAGCAGACGCTCTTATCCAGAGCGACTTACAATGTTAGACGATCTGCCTAGCTGTTTCTCTTCATCAGACAGTCAGATGGAGGATGATTGACAGCCGCCCCAGCCACTGGCCCCGCCCAAACGTTGATCAGAGCAGCAGTGGTTGGCTGGTGCTGGGTGGAAGTCACTTTCAGAATGAGCTCATGAGACTTAGCTAGTTAGACTCCATTTTGAAAGTACCCCTAGCCTAAAGTAGCAGCATGCACATCTGGAAGCGATTACTCATTTCAGATTTTCATTGTTTGCTGTGGAGTCTCTCTCCTCTCTCTGTTGCGCCACCTCTAATCCCTCTGTTACTTATGGGCCGCCATGTTTGGCCAGCGACCATTCCCAAATTCCCAAATCAAGACAATTTGTTAACTTTTTCAGGAGCAAGACTAACCTCGTAAAGACAAGAGGAGAGGAGGCGGGACCAGCACAGTACAACACATTCACTTCCCTTCCAGGACAAGCAACAAAACACTTCCGTCCTCCTTCGCTTCCTCATCTCTCTCGTCAATCTTGGATACTTTTCCTTTCTATCTTTTTCTTCTTCTGTGGTTAGTCATGTTCACTCTGACTATTGTTTCTTCTTCTGTGGTTAGTCATGTTCACTCTGACCATTGTTTCTTCTTCTGTGGTTAGTCATGTTCACTCTGACTATTGTTTCTTCTTCTGTGGTTAGTCATGTTCACTCTGACTATTGTTTCTTCTTCTGTGGTTAGTCATGTTCACTCTGACCATTGTTTCTTCTTCTGGGGTTAGTCATGTTCACTCTGACTATTGTTTCTTCTTCTGTGGTTAGTCATGTTCACTCTGACCATTGTTTCTTCTTCTGTGGTTAGTCATGTTCACTCTGACTATTGTTTCTTCTTCTGTGGTTAGTCATGTTCACTCTGACCATTGTTTCTTCTTCTGTGGTTAGTCATGTTCACTCTGACTATTGTTTCTTCTTCTGTGGTTAGTCATGTTCACTCTGACCATTGTTTCTTCTTCTGGGGTTAGTCATGTTCACTCTGACTATTGTTTCTTCTTCTGTGGTTAGTCATGTTCACTTTGACCATTGTTTCTTCTTCTGTGGTTAGTCATGTTCACTCTGACTATTGTTTCTTCTTCTGTGGTTAGTCATGTTCACTCTGACTATTGTTTCTTCTTCTGTGGTTAGTCATGTTCACTCTGACCATTGTTTCTTCTTCTGTGGTTAGTCATGTTCACTCTGACTATTGTTTCTTCTTCTGTGGTTAGTCATGTTCACTCTGACTATTGTTTTGTTTCTTCTTCTGTGGTTAGTCATGTTCACTCTGACTATTGTTTCTTCTTCTGTGGTTAGTCATGTTCACTCTGACTATTGTTTCTTCTTCTGTGGTTAGTCATGTTCACTCTGACTATTGTTTCTTCTTCTGTGGTTAGTCATGTTCACTCTGACCATTGTTTCTTCTTCTGTGGTTAGTCATGTTCACTCTGACTATTGTTTTGAGGAAATACTCCAAGGTTCCCCAATGGGACTTTTTTTCAATACTTGTGTAGATTATTTGGGGAAATTTACTGTAATCCCTTTAATTTCCTCTCAACAATACTAATTTGATCTTCCCGTTCAGGCTTGTGTGCCGCATTAAGTCTTCATTTTCATTAATGTCGCAGGCACAGCACGGGAATCTCATTTTAATTTGACATTTCAGCATCTGGTTTCAATTTCCCCAGGAAAGAAAAAGTGTGTGTGGGTGTATGTGTGTGTGTGGGCGGGGCACCCATGAGTTTGGGGAGCAGGGAGGGCTAGTTGAAGACCTCGACTATAGGAGATGATCATAGTTAATTGAGTTAGCCTGTGCTCAGCCCCAGCGTGCTACTGTAAACCTGGGGAGTGATTGGTCAGGTCTGGACAGTTACAGCAGAGCCAGACCCAGGCAGAGCCGTGAAGATGTTTCCCACTGTAGACCAGACAGAAGCCTTGCAGCATCCTACCAATGGCTTCTCTCTCCTCAGCCAGCTGTTTGTCAAAATGATAGATTCGAGTTTTCTCTTAATCAACAACTCATTGAAACACGTTGTTACACCATTCTGAACAGGGAAAGATAGTAGATTGATTAGCACAGACGATCTCTGTAATACTAAGATTTTATTGCGGACAATATTGTTTTGTAAAAAGATAGTCGTTTATAGATGCTTTATAGCTATAGAGAATACCTTCCAATGCCCTTAGAAAGACACTGTCTGACTGACAGGCATGCTGTTCCCTCCCGTCATCAGCAGCACAGTGAGAAAAGCCAGGAAGGACAAAGAGGAGGCTTCATGCTGGGACCTGTGTGACTCTAGCCCATACCCACATATTAAGACATGCAGGACACACACACACACACACACACACACACACACACACACACACACACACACACACACACACACACACACACACACACACACACACACACACACACACACACACACACACACACACACACACACACACACACACACACACACACACACACACACACACACACACACACACACACACACACCCACCCACCCATTCAAACTGTGCTTGGCCTCCCTGTTAATGGCCCAGGAAACACTATCTCGTAAGAGACAGCTGTAGGCTCAAATGAGGGAGGAGGGAGGGAGGGAGAGAGAGGCAGAAACAGAATGGCAGTGGAGGCTCATTATTCCAAAAACATACAGGACAGCACACAGCAGAGCCATCCCTCCCCCCATTCCAATCAGAACAGGGACAGAGGATCTCACAGAGAGACCAAGGAACCAGAGGCAGCCTCTCTTGGCAAGGATCCGGATCTGACTGGGGTTCTGGCGAAAGAGTTAGAGGCTCGCTCCAGTCCCTCATCCATTTTTCTCTCTCTTTCTTTATTTCTTTCCCCTCTCCACCTCTCTCTTGTACAATTATGTTTCTCCCCATACAGGTTGCCAGGGTTGTCCGCTGCGCTGTGTGATGTGCAGTAATCAGCTGTGTTTGTTGAGGGAATATGTCGGGGGGTAGGAGAGAGGACAGCGAGCCAGGCGGGGGAGTGAGGGATGTAGAGGAGGATTGGAGGTCACTGGGTTGTGTTGTTTTAAACACTAGAGGATGACAGCTCTCCTTTGGCCTTCCTCTCTCTCTCCTTCTCTCCCTCTCTCTCTCCCTTCATCTCTCTCCATCCCCAGGGAGAATCCAGTTAAAAGTATCTCTAGTCGCCTCTCCTCCAGTGTTCTCTAGTCTCCTCTCCTCTACTGTTTCCTAGTCTCCTCTCCTCCAGTGTTATCTAGTCTCCTCTCCTCTACTGTTTCCTAGTCTCCTCTCCTCCAGTGTTATCTAGTCTCATCTCTACTGTTCTCTAGTCTCCTCTCCTCTACTGTTCTCTAGTCTCCTCTCCTCTAGTGTTCTCTAGTCTCCTTTCCTCTATTGTTCTCTATTCTCCTCTCCTCTAGTGTTCTATAGTCTCCTCTCCTCTACTGTTTCCTAGTCTCCTCTCCTCCAGTGTTATCTAGTCTCATCTCTAGTGTTCTATAGTCTCCTTTCCTCTGGTGTTCTCTGGTCTCCTTTCCTCTAGTGTTCTACAGTCTCCTTTCCTCTACTGTTCTCTAGTCTCCTTTCCTCTACTGTTCTCTAGTCTCCTCTCCTCTAGTGTTCTATAGTCTCCTTTCCTCTAGTGTTCTGCAGTCTCCTTTGCTCTACTGTTCTACAGTCTCCTTTCCTCTGGTGTTCTCTAGCCTCCTTTCCTCTAGTGTTCTACAGTCTCCTTTCCTCTACTGTTCTCCAGTCTCCTCTCCTCTACTGTTTCCTAGTCTCCTCTCCTCCAGTGTTATCTAGTCTCATCTCTACTGTTCTCTAGTCTCCTCTCATCTAGTGTTCTCTAGTCTCCTTTCCTCAAGTGTTCTCTATTCTCCTCTCCTCTAATGTTCTCTAGTCTCCTCTAATGTTCTCTAGTCTCCTCTTCCGTAGTCTCCTCTTCTGTAGTCTCCTCTTCTGTAGTCTCCTCTCCTCTAATGTTCTCTAGTTTCCTCTCCTCTACTGTTCTCTAGTTTCCTCTCATCTACTGTTCTCTAGTCTCCTCTCCTCTAGTGTTCTCTAGTCTCCTTTCCTCAAGTGTTCTCTATTCTCCTCTCCTCTAATGTTCTCTAGTCTCCTCTTCTGTAGTCTCCTCTTCTGTAATCTCCTCTCCTCTAATGTTCTCTAGTCTCCTCTCCTCTACTGTTCTCTAGTCTCCTCTCCTCTACTGTTCTCTAGTCTCCTCTCCTCTAATGTTCTGTATTCTCCTCTTCTGTAGTCTCCTCTTCTCTAGTCTCCTCTCCTTCAGTGTTCTCTAGTCTCCTCTCCTCTCTAGTGTTCTGTAGTCTCCTCTCCTCTAATGTTCTCTAGTCTCCTCTCTTCTCTAGTGTTCTCTAGTCTCCTCTCCTCTAATGTTCTCTAGTCTCCTCTACTGTTCTCTAGTCTCCTCTCCTTCAGTGTTCTCTAGTCTCCTCTCCTCTCTAGTGTTCTCTAGTCTCCTCTCCTCTAATGTTCTCTAGTCTCCTCTCCTCTACTGTTCTCTAGTCTCCTCTCCTTCAGTGTTCTCTAGTCTTCTCTCCCCTCTAGTGTTCTCTAGTCTCCTCTCCTCTAGTGTTCTCTAGTCTCCTCTCCTCTCTAGTGTTCTCTAGTCTCCTCTCCTCTAATGTTCTCTAGTCTCCTCTCCTCTACTGTTCTCTAGTCTCCTCTCCTCTAGTGTTCTCTAGTCTCCTCTCCTCTAATGTTCTCTAGTCTCCTCTCCTCTAGTCTCCTCTCCTCTGGTGTTATCTATTCTCCTCTCTTCTACTGTTCTCTTGTGTCCTGTTCTCTAGTGTTCTCTAGTCTCCTTTCTTCTAGTGTCCGTTCTCTAGTCTCCTCTCCTCTAGTCTCTCCTCTATGTTCTCTAGTCTCCTCTCCTCTAGTCTCATCTCCTCTAGTGTTCTCTAGTCTCCTCTCATCTCGTGTTCTCTAGCTGAGGAGAGTGTCTCTCTTTATGTAGCCTTGCTAATGTTTGGAGTGTGAATAGCTATCTTTCAGTGGGAGGACCTTGCGTGTCAAGGCTTTGACTCACACAACATCTCTGATCAGGATATGTCAATCCGGCTGGCCTTGCCTGTACAGATGGAGCCAGTGTTCTAATGAAGCTGATGTTTATGTTTATATCCACCTCTTTCTCAGCGGGACGACCATGTTTCTTTTGACCCGCGCTCATGAGCACATTCACAACTCAGCTGGAGTGTTGTTAGGCTATGTGGAGGACTAAGAGTATTTTGCCAAGCTAGAATATGTGTTGTGTGCAAACAATTATTTTTACATTCCTTTTGCAAACCTGCGTTTCCATGGAGGCTTATATTGTCATCAACAACGCCGCTGACTACCAACAAGAGATAAGAAATATACAAATCCCATTGCTTTAGAGTCAGCTACACCGCATGTGGAGACTTGTGTTGTGACGGGGGTCATATAGTGTGCTGCTGCTGTACATGAGAAGGTGTAGGGTCCCCTGATTAGGTAGAGAAGCCTGGAGAAACCATTACCTCCCATATATCTCCATCTGAAAGCCAATTCCTACAGGGGGATTGGGTTCCCCTCCCCACTGCCATACAGAAACCCCCTCCCTCATGCTGGGAAGTTACAAGAAGCAGGCAGAGGGAGAGAGGGGTATCTCAGCGATGGCCAATTAAGTACTTAATAAAGGGTTTAGGCAGGAATTTGTTGGCTGTCAGGAAGGTGATGTTTGCTGGCGTGAGCCTATCTTTGATCTGTGTGGGGCGGACGGAGATGGAGGAGGTGACTAGAAGCAGGTTCAGGGGAAGTGGGTGGAGGGAGGTGGAGGAGGTGCACCATGGTGACTAGAAGCAGGTTCAGGGGAAGTGGGTGGAGGGAGGTGGAGGAGGTGCACCATGGTGACTAGGAGCAGGTTCAGGGGAAGTGGGTGGAGGGAGGTGGAGGAGGTGCACCATGGTGACTAGGAGCAGGTTCAGGGGGAGTAGGTGGAGGGAGGTGGAGGAGGTACACCATGGTGACTAGAAGCAGGTTCAGGGGAAGTGGGTGGAGGGAGGGAGGTGGAGGAGGTACACCATGGTGACTAGAAGCAGGTTCAGGGGAAGTGGGTGGAGGGAGGTGGAGGAGGTGCACCATGGTGACTAGGAGCAGGTTCAGGGGGAGTAGGTGGAGGGAAGTGGAGGAGGTACACCATGGTGACTAGGAGCAGGTTCAGGGGAAGTGGGTGGAGGGAGGGGGAGGAGGTACACCACGGTGACTAGGAGCAGGTTCAGGGGAAGTGGGTGGAGGGAGGTGGAGGAGGTGCACCATGGTGACTAGGAGCAGGTTCAGGGGAAGTGGGTGGAGGGAGGTGGAGGAGGTACACCATGGTGACTAGGAGCAGGTTCAGGGGAAGTGGGTGGAGGGTGGAGGGAGGTGGAGGAGGTGCACCATGGTGACTAGGAGCAGGTTCAGGGGAAGTGGGTGGAGGGAGGGAGGTGGAGGAGGTACACGATGATGACTAGGATTAGGTTCAGGGAAATGAGACAATGAGATGGTGGAGAGGAGAAGATTCTGGTCGTATTCCACATACACATTCACATGTGTGCATAAACACACACACACACACACACACACACACACACACACACACACACACACACACACACACACACACACACACACACACACACACACACACACACACACACACACACACACACACACACACACACACACACACACACACACACACACAGATTCAGAAACACTCCCTCTCTCACACACACACATGTACACACACACACCTTCACATGAGTATAGACACATACACACATGCAGGGTCCACTTAGAGCATTGGGCCAGTAACCAGAAGGTGGATCAAATCCCCGAGCTGACAAGTTATAAATCTGTCATTCTGCCCCTGAGCAAGGCAGTTAACCCACTGTTCCCCAGGCACCGAAGATGTGGATGTCAATTAAGGCAGCCCCCCGCACCTCAGAGGTGATTCAGAGGGGTTGGGTTAAATGCGGAAGACATATTTCAGTTGAATACATTCAGTTGGACATCTGGTATCCCCCTTTCCCTTTCCATACACAAACACTCATAAACTCATAGTCAGGACCATTATACACAGGCACACATTGTGCTGACCTTGCGTACTTTAGGCTGAGTAGAATTTCAGCCTGTAGTTTATGAGAACATGTTTTGTGTGTGTGTGTGTACAGACAGATACACCCGAGCTGGGAAAGTGATTACTGGCACGCCGTCTATAGATGAAGGGTTGTTGGTTTTTCATTACCTTCTGTCCTCTCGTAAATCTCTCCAGTTTATCTTCAACACTACCGCTGGGGAGGCAGAGCTAGGCTTTAGCTAGGCTCTGACCCTCTGATAGCAGCCCACAACCATCCTGCCTCTCAGCTTTTACAATGCTGCTGTGACATACATACTTTTCCATATTGTTACTGGACTGAGTTACTGGGGTATACATTTCATAGAGTGCTTAGTGCACTACTTTTGATGACAAGTCTAGTCAAAAAGTAGTGCACTTTGTAGAGTATAGGATGTGGTTTGTGTTCTATTCATATAGTCTAGATAAAGGACACTGTCTCTAATGTCCGTAGTGTTTATATGATGCTGTGATACTATCATGCTGTTGTCAAGATGAATGAGACAGCTCGCGGATCATTTGTTCCCATTAAAACAGCATTTCCCTCTGTCACATTAGCTCAGCCGCTGTTGTGCTCATCCATTAGACATTCGACGAGGATGCACAAGCTCCTACACCCCCACACTAATGGGCCTTTTAACTGGGAAAATGCATCTCTGAGAGACTATAGGAGCTGGTTTGATGTCAGCGAGGGGAGTGGTATATATTACAGCGCTTTCCAATCCAGTTGTGAACCTTGTACAACATCAGTGTTTAAAGTGGCAATACCTGTAGATGGGTTGTAATGCAAACATAGGCTCCATCAGTCAGTGGCAGGGTTGTGTGGATAAGCAGGAAGTGAAAGTGACATGATGAAGGGGCGATGATGAAGAGGGGATGATGTGTGTGTCTGGAGGCGGTTCTTATACCCCACATCAGTGTGTCACTCACACACTCATTAGGCTGACACAGAGAGACAGTGTGAGGTGTTAATGAGGGGAGATGATAGGTCAAAGTGTGTCACTCACACACTCATTAGGCTGACAGAGAGACAGTGTGAGGTGGTAAAGAGGAGAGATGATAGGTCAAAGTGTGTCACTCACACACTCATTAGGCTCACAGAGAGACAGTGTGAGGTGGTAATGAGGAGAGATGACAGGTCAAAGTGTGTCACTCACACACTCATTAGGCTCACACAGAGAGACAGTGTGAGGTGGTAATGAGGAGAGATGATAGGTCAAAGTGTGTCACTCACACACTCATTAGGCTCACACAGAGAGACAGTGTGAGGTGGTAATGAGGAGAGATGACAGGTCAAAGTGTGTCACTCACACACTCATTAGGCTCACACAGAGAGACAGTGTGAGGTGGTAATGAGGAGAGATGATAGGTCAAAGTGTGTCACTCACACACTCATTAGGCTCACACAGAGAGACAGTGTGAGGTGGTAATGAGGAGAGATGATAGGTCAAAGTGTGTCACTCACACACTCATTAGGCTCACACAGAGAGACAGTGTGAGGTGGTAATGAGGAGAGATGACAGGTCAAAGTGTGTCACTCACACACTCATTAGGCTCACACAGAGAGACAGTGTGAGGTGGTAATGAGGAGAGATGATAGGTCAAAGTGTGTCACTCACACACTCATTAGGCTGACACAGAGAGACAGTGTGAGGTGGTAAAGAGGAGAGATGACAGGTCAAAGCCGTTCTCATGTGTGGATGCACACATGTTTATCTCATTGTCAACAAGGCCTTGTGGGTAGGGGAAGACACTCCAATCTGTGGCCAGTGGTCCAGCCGTTTGTGGTATGACGATCCCTGGTCCTGTATAGTCTCCTCTGATAGCAGTGGTTACTGCGGCCATGTCCACGTGGTGACAGATCGGTGACAGTACCCAATTATAGGTTATGATAACACAGTAGCGGTTTCCTTTTGTCATTATGTTGTTGCTGTAGATCAGTGCTGTGGTCTGTAGATGGTACAATCCATCTGAGTGAGGTATGTCAAATCTACAGTCCTGTCTAACTGGAGTGACTGGTTTTGGTGTCATTATGCCCTTTGTGTCAAAGCTAATCGCTGCCGCTGCTGACCTCACGGTACCCCGTTTCTCTCCATCTATTTCTGCAGTACTACGTGATGACTTCAGACAGAATCCTGCCGATGTGATGGTGGCAGCGGGCGAGCCTGCAGTCCTAGAGTGTATGCCCCCTCGCGGGCATCCTGAACCTAGCATATCCTGGAAGAAGGACAGTGCCAACATCGATGACAGAGATGAACGAATCACTGTGAGTGTAACTGGTTGTGTGTGTTTGTGTGTGATTGCTGTTATGTTCATCACAGTATTTTATACCATATTAATGTCAGTGTAAACCCTACAATGATTGATTTGTCCGCTGTTGTTTCACCAATAACAATTTATAACTCCAAATCAGCAAACTGCAGTTGTTCTAACATTTAATGAGCGAGTCTCATAATTAGTCTTGGTTCATTAGTCAAGCAGCACAACATTGATTAGGATCCTGCTGAGTAAGATCAGCCAGTAGAAATCAAATCAAATCAAATCAAATCAAATTTTATTAGTCACATACACATGGTTAGCAGAACAAACACTCACTACTATGATGAAATGAAAAAGTTTCTGAAAAAGAGGAAAGTTGGTCTCCGCAGCGCTGAGGGATTGGAAACGTTCTCTATCTGATTTATATAGCGTTCAAGACCAGCCACCAATTCATCTGTTTTAATTCAGAGTGTAGAGAAGGGATCAGCAGTATCAATCCCCCCCCCCTGCTGCTGCTGAGTAGAGCAGTGGAGACCTTAATGGGCCCACTGTCTCCACCATATACCTATCTGCACGTTCCCTGTAGATAGTTACATGGTGGAGAAGTGATGGTGATGATCGCTCTGACTGGCTGAGTGTGTAGGGTGGATGGAGCTTCAGTCAGCTTCTAGGGATGGACAGAGAAGAGGATAGTAAAACATGGGTCTGCGTGGGTTATGATCAGATG
This sequence comes from Salvelinus alpinus, assembly GCF_045679555.1. NCBI lineage: Eukaryota > Metazoa > Chordata > Actinopteri > Salmoniformes > Salmonidae > Salvelinus > Salvelinus alpinus. Next base: position 34,415,662 of record NC_092107.1, read on the forward strand.
TTGAATCATGTTTGACTCTTCAGTCTACCATTTGCTAATAACATCACATTGCACATTTGTCCAGTAGGCTGATGATTAGCCAGGCCCTGAAGGGATCAGTAAGGATGATTAGCCAGGCCCTGAAGGGATCAGTAAGGATGATTAGCCAGGCCCTGAAGGGATCAGTAAGGATGATTAGCCAGGCCCTGAAGGGATCAGTAAGGACGATTAGCCAGGCCCTGAAGGGATCAGTAAGGATGATTAGCCAGACCCAGAAGGGATCAGTAAGGATGATTAGCCAGGCTCTGAAGGGATCAGTAAGGATGATTAGCCAGCCCCTGAAGGGATCAGTAAGGATGATTAGCCAGGCCAAGAAGGGATCAGTAAGGATGATTAGCCAGGCCAAGAAGGGATCAGTAAGGATGATTAGCCAGGCCCAGAAGGGATCAGTAAGGATGATTAGCCAGGCCCTGAAGGGATCAGTAAGGATGATTAGCCAGCCCCTGAAGGGATCAGTAAGGATGATTAGCCAGGCCCAGAAGGGATCAGTAAGGATGATTAACCAGGCCCAGAAGGGACCAGTAAGTATGATTAGCCAGGCCCTGAAGGGATCAGTAAGGATGTTTAGCCAGGCCCAGAAGGGATCAGTAAGGATGATTAGCCAGGCCCTGAAGGGATCAGTAAGGATGATTAGCCAGGCCCTGAAGGGATCAGTAAGGATGATTAGCCAGGCCCTGAAGGGATCAGTAAGGATGATTAGCCAGGCCCTGAAGGGATCAGTAAGGATGTTTAGCCAGGCCCTGAAGGGATCAGTAAGGATGTTTAGCCAGGCCCAGAAGGGATCAGTAAGTATGTTTAGCCAGGCCCTGAAGGGATCAGTAAGGATGATTAGCCAGGCCGAGAAGGGATCAGTAAGTATGATTAGCCAGTGCCTGAAGGGATCAGTAAGGATGATTAGCCAGGCCCTGAAGGGATCAGTAAGTATGATTTGCCAGTGCCTGAAGGGATCAGTAAGGATGATTAGCCAGGGCTTGAAGGGATCAGTTAGCCAACGTTACAGTATGGTCTGATTAGGACAATTAACAGCAAACTGCAACTCTGTTTACATAAAGACAACTAGTGGTAATTAGAAGCATTTTCCTCCTATGTACTTTATCATGACACTGTGCTCCTCTCTGGGCATGTTGTGGTACATGCAGCTGATACAGCTTCATCCTGAGCCCAGAACACCCAGCCATGGATGTGTTCAGTACTATTGACATGACTGAACACTGCCTTAGGGTGTTCTCCTAATCACAGCTCTTACTCATAAACAGCGTGATAGCCCGTCCCCCGCCCTCAGCCGCCCACTATCTGCACCGGGGGAAGATTAAAAAGAAGCGGCTGGCAGTTTCACAGTATAATTGAAAGCGCATAATCTAGTGGAAATTGAATCAAATCATATCTGTCTCGGAATTCAGCCAGCAAGTTACTGATAAGCACACAGGCCCTGCATCAACCTCGGGAACTAGTTTATTGTCTGTGGTTGCACATGAACAACATTACATGTTTGTGTGTGTGCATGTGGGTGTGTGTGCGCCACTGTAACTTTGTTGGGACCTGTCATTAATCCCTATGTGAGAACAAAGCCTGCTCTCTCCTGTCATCAGGGTTGCTTCACTCACAGACACCTGGCACATAATGCCCCTCCCCTGACCCATTCCCAGCTACACCCTCACTCTCAGGCTCAGTCAGGCTGACACACACACACACACACACACACACACACACACACACACACACACACACACACACACACACACACACACACACACACACACACACACACACACACACACACACACACACACACACACACACACACACACACACACACACACACACACACACACACACACACACACACACTGTTCATCAGCATGGAAACAATAACCTCATCAATCAATGGCTCTAGAGAGGTGGTTTGAGGACAGAGCAGAGCAGGTGTGTCTAACTGCTCAGTGATCATAGGTGTGACTAACTTCCCAGTGATCATAGGTGTGTCTAACTTCCCAGTGATCATAGGTGTGTCTAACTGCCCAGTGATCATAGGTGTGCCTAACTGCCCAGTGATCATAGGTGTGTCTAACTGCCCAGTGATCATAGGTGTGTCTAACTGCCCAGTGATCATAGGTGTGTCTAACTGCCCAGTGATCATAGGTGTGTCTAACTGCCCAGTGATCATAGGTGTGTCTAACTGCCCAGTGATCATAGGTGTGTCTAACTGCCCAGTGATCATAGGTGTGTCTAACTGCCCAGTGATCATAGGTGTGTCTAACTGCCCAGTGATCATAGGTGTGTCTAACTGCCCAGTGATCATAGGTGTGTCTAACTGCCCAGTGATCAAAGGTGTGTCTAACTGCCCAGTGATCATAGGTGTGTCTAACTGCCCAGTGATCATAGGTGTGTCCAACTGCCCAGTGATCATAGGTGTGCCTAACTGCCCAGTGATCATAGTTGTGTATAACTGTCCTACCTACACATGGCCTTTCCCATAATGAGGTTTCACTCTGTTTAAACAGAACACATTTTTCTAGCCCTGCTGTTTATATGCTATTTCCACAATAACATCCTCTCTGTGTTGGGTTTGTCATTATCTGCATTGATCTGTGAAATTTCATTGTAAACCAGTATTTGACTGGTGATGTCCATAACCTGAATTCTGCAGAGCTGGGCCTTGGGAGGGAATGACAACACACAACAACCGTCTGGTTAGGGAGAGATTTAACAGGGCTGTGTGGGATGTGTCCCTTCCTCACAGAATGACTGGTCCCACATGGACACTTAAAACGTCTCTACACATAAACCAGGGCCATCCATGTGTAATGGACTGTAATGACGGATGGGTGAATGGACGGGCTGATCTGTGAATGCCAATCGAAAGCAGAGTGATGCCCTGTGCTGTATGCCCGTCAGAGTGGACGTGTCAGTGGTATGGCATTAGAGCTGAGACTGGACCAGAGGGAAGATGGGCTGGGACAGGGAAGAGATGACAGGTGACGGGAGGACATGCAAGGCTTTATAATGTGGATAACAGCTGAGGAGGCTCTTCAAAGGACTCCACCACTCTACGTGGACGTGTTGGAACGGCTGGGATGGGATTTAAAAAAAACACCTTTATTTAACCATGTATGCCAGTTGAGAACAAGTTCTCATTTATAACTGCGACCTGGCCAAGATACAGCAAAGCAGTGCGACAAAAACAACAACACAGAGTTACACATGGGATAAACAAATGTACAGTCAATAACACAATAGGAAAATCTATATACAGTGTGTGCAAATGTAGTAAGATTAGGGAGATAAGGCAATAAATAGGCCACAGTGGCAAAATAATTACAATTTAGCATTAACACTGGAGTGATAGAAGTGCAGATGATGATGTGCAAATAGAGATACTGGGGTGCAAAAAAGAAAAAAAGTGTAAATATGGGGATGAGGTAGTTGGGTGGGCTATTTACAGATGGGCTATGTACAGGTACAGTGATCGGTAAGCTGCTCTGACAGCTGATGCTTATAGTTAATGAGGGAGGTATATGTCTCCAGCTTCAGTGACTTTTGCAATTCATTCCAGTCATTGGCAGCAGAGAACTGGAAGGAAATGCAGACAAAGGAGGTGTTGGCTTTGTGGATGAGCAGTGAACTATACCTGCTAGAGCGCGTGCTACGGGTGGGTGTTGCTATGGTGACCAGTGATCTGAGATAAGGCGGGGCTTTACCTAGCAAAGACTTATAGATGACCTGGAGCCAGTGGGTTTGACGACGGATATGTAGCGAGGGCCAGCCAACGAGAGCATACAGGTCGCAGTGGTGGGTAGTATGTGGGGCTTTAGTGACAAAACGGATGGCACTGTGATAAACTGCATCCAATTTGCTGAGTAGAGTCAAGGATCCGCCGAAGTCAAGGATCGGTAGGATTGTCAGTTTTACGAGGGTATGTTTGGCAGCATGAGTGAAGAAGGCTTTGTTGCGAAATAGGAAGCCGATTCTAGATTTAATTTTGGATTGGAGATGCTTAATGTGAGTCTGGAAGGAAAGTTTACAGTCGAACCAGACACCTAGGTATTTATAGTTGTCCACATATTCTAAGTCAGAACCGTCCAGAGTAGTGATGCTAGTCAGGTGTGCGGGTGGGGGCAGCGATCAGTTGAAGAGCATGCATTTTGTTTTACTAGCATTTAAGAGCAGTTGGAGGCCTCGGAAGGAGTGTTGTATGGCATTGAAGCTCATTTTGAGGTTTGTTAACACAGTGTCCAAAGAAGGGCCAGATGTATACAGAATGGAGTCGTCTGCGTAGAGGTGGATCAAAGAATCACCCGCAGCAAGAGCGAGAATTGAACCGTGTGGCACCCCCATAGAGACTGCCAGAGGTCCGGACAACAGGCCCTCTGATTTGACACACTGAGCTCTATCTGAGAAGTAGTTAGTGAACCAGGCGAGGCAGTCATTAGAGAAACAAAGGCTGTTGAGTTTGTCGATAAGAAAACGGTGGTTGACAGAGTCGAAAGCCTTGGCCAGGTCAATGAATACAGCTGCACAGTAATGTATTTTATTGATGGCGGTTATAATATCGTTTAGGACCTTGAGCGTGACTGAGGTGCACCCGTGACCAGCGCTGAAACCAGATTGCATAGCTGAGAAGGTACGGTGGGATTCGAAATGGTCAGTGATCTGTTTGTTAACTTGGCTTTCGAAGACTTTAGAAAGGCAGGGCAGGATGGATATAGGTCTGTAAAAGTTTGGGTCTAGTGTCTCCCTCTTTGAAGAGGGGGATGACTGCGGCAGCTTTCCAATCTTTAGGGATCTCAGACGATACGAAACAGAGGTTGAACAGGCTAAGCGGGGGGGGGGGGGGGGCTCGGGCATGTTTCTGCGGGGGTGCAGAGCTGTTGACCAGGGTAGGGGTAGCCAGGCGGAAAGCATGGCTGGCCGTAGAAAAATGCTTCTTGAAATTCTAGATTATCGTAGATTTATCGGTGGTGACAGTGTTACCTAGCCTCGGTGCAGTGCGCAGCTGGGAGGAGGTGCTCTTATTCTCCATGGACTTTACAGTGTCCCAAAACCTTTTGGAGTTAGTACTACAGGATGCAGATTTATGTTTGAAAAAGCTCGCCTTTGCTTTCCTAACTGACTGTGTATATTGGTTCATGACTTCCCTGAAAAGTTGCATATCTTGGGGGCTATTCAATGCTAATGCGGTATGCCATAGGATGTTTTTGTGCTGGTCAAGGGCAGTCAAGTCAGGAGTGAACCAAGGGCTATATCTGTTCTTAGTTCTATATTTTTTGAATGGGGCATGCTTATTTAAGATGGTGAGGAGAGCACTTTTAAAGAGCAACCAGGCATCCTCTACTGACGGAATGAGGTCAATATCCTTCCAGGATACCCGGGCCAGGTCGATTAGAAAGGCCTGCTCACTGAAGTATTTTAGGGAGCGTTTGACATTGATGAGGGGTGGTCGTTTGACCGCGGACCCATTATTGTAGCCCAATAATTAGCTGGTCTGCCGGCTGGCCGGGAGATGGGCCTAGCTCAAGGCTAGCTCAAGGCTAACTGGTGCTTGCTTCGGGACAAGAGGCATTAGCCCACAATAGCCACTCCGTTGCAGCTAGCTAGCTGCGATGATCTGGTGTAATGGTCCAGAGCTTGCGGCAGGAATCCGTTGATGTGGTAGAGAAAAGCAGTCCGATATGCTCTGGGTTGATATCGCGCTGTGCAGACTGGCAGGTAATTGGCTGGTGTCCGAGCTAAAGGTGAAGACCGCTAGCAGTGGCTAACAATGACTAGTAGCTAGTAGGTAGTTTGCTGGCTAGCTTCTGATGGAGGTTCCAGTTAAAAGGTATAAAAAATAGCAGATCCGTACCATATTGGGTGAGGCGGGTTGCAGGAAAGTATATTTAGTTCTTAAATGGAAAGTGAGATTAAAATATATACGAAAGTGTGCTGCCATCCTGTTAGAAAGTAACAGATCATTTTATTGCAATGGTTAAGATGGATTTTCATTGTGTTCCATGGTGTTATTCGCCCCCTAGTGGAGCTTTCTGGTACTTAGAAAGACTGTACGCAAACAGGAAGTAGAGAATTCGTTCTGCACGCATAGAAGCAGCTAAAAACAACGCTACGGTACAGGTCTTTCAGTGTAGTTATTTCTTGTCACGCTTCAGCCTCGGAAAATATTTGTTTGTAAGTTCGATTCAAGCATTTAGCTGGTGATGATAATTTTGTTATTGATAGAGTTGCTTACATATCAATGTTGGTTGGTTGCATTTACTCACACAAATTGCAATGCCTTTCATGTATGCCGTCAGCTGTATTACTTTGCTCGTGCGTCATGCAAACGAATTGTAAAACATACAATACTGTAGTTTTGTTACTGTTTCTAGTGTAATATGCTTTGTTATTGTACAGAGATGGTTGTACATTATTAGAGTAAGGAAAGGAGTTAGCCAATTACCATATGAGTAACAATTAGCTACATGGTTTGGCGTCATGCCAGATGAATGGTACCTTGGCACCTGCTTTGTATTTTCATGCCACTTCAACTTGAAAGGTATAATGTACAGCTACAATGTGTCGATTTGAATTGAATACTAAAGTATATTATTTTCTGTATTTTGCAGTTTCATAACATAAACATTTTCAATATATTCATTCAAGAAAAATCACGCCTTGGAAGTTTTATTGAAGACTTAGTTGTTAGCTATCTGTCTAGTTTTGCATGGGAACGCAATTCAAGGGCAGAATAGAAAGAAACGAAAAACATACTTTTTACAGACTATTAACATGGGACAAGACAAACACACGTCCGACTGCTACGCCATCTTGGAATGGGCTGGGATGGGCTGGGGTGGAATAGGATGGGATGGATTGGGCTGGGCTGTGGTTGAATAGGATGGGATGGAATGGGCTGGGCTGTGGTTGAATAGGATGGGATGGGATGGGATGGGATAGGCTGGGCTGGAATAGGATGGGATGGGAATGGGAATGGGTGTGAGTTAAAAAGAGGAGACATGAAAAGTGGGAGTCTATTAAATACCAGAGAGTAGGATACATCAGACATCACAGGATGAAGAAGAGAAGAGAGCCCTGACTCCTCCTATCTATGTTAGCCCTGCCCGCTGACTCCTCCCATCTATGTTAGCCCTGCTCCCTGACTCCTCCCATCTATGTTAGCATGTTAGCCCTGCCCCCTGACTCATCCTATCTATGTTAGCCCTGCCCCCTGACTCATCATATCTATGTTAGCCCTGCCCCCTGACTCCTCCTATCTATGTTAGCCCTGCCCCCTGACTCATCCTATCTATGTTAGCCCTGCCCCCTGACTCCTCCTAACTATGTTAGCCCTGCCCCCTGACTCCTCCTATCTATGTTAGCCCTGCTCCCTGACTCCTCCCATCTATATTAGCCCTGCCCCCTGACTCCTCCTATCTATGTTAGCCCTGCCCCCTGACTCCTCATATCTATGTTAGCCCTGCCCCCTGACTCCTCCTATCTATGTTAGCCCTGCCATCCCTGACTCCTCCTATCTATGTTAGCCCTGCCCCCTGACTCCTCCTGTCTATGTTAGCCCTGCCATCCCTGTCTCCTCATATCTATGTTAGCCCTGCCCCCTGACTCCTCCTATCTATGTTAGCCCAGCCCCCTGACTCCTCCTATCTATGTTAGCCCTGCCATCCCTGTCTCTATGCTAGAAAGCTGTGTGAACAAGGCGGTGAAATGCTGTATAGTCTATTCACACTGAGCTCTCTGCACTGGGCTGTTGTGGTGACACAGCCGCCACAGTCAATAAACAGACACACAGCAAGGGTCTTTTTCTTTGTCAAGCCGCTACTTCACTGAGGGCAGATGGAGGCATTTGTCACACCTGTGCAAAACAGGTCTGTCAAGGGGATGAAGGCCTTATAATGGAACAGAACAAAAAGGCATCCAGCTCAACAGTTTGAGCCGAAACTAATTTGATGTTGCTGTATGGAGGGAATCAGTCAGCACTGGGACAGATTGCAGACATGCCCTGCATTGTCTTCCCCCTCTTTTGTTTAGTAGTTGAGGGTGATCATCGGCCTGGAAAATGAAATGCAGCATGAATGCCGCCACAACGCATGCTGAGTCTGGGTTTCATACTATCAGCATTACCAAATGACGGGAGACAAAAAACGGTGTTGGGATTGAGCCATCTCCCTGTGATGCAGCATAATGGTCAGATTGTTTCTGCCTTCAGCAGCCTCCTGTGGAGGTGATATACACAGAGACAAAGAAAGGTGCAGAGAGAAAGGAAGGCCTCTCCATTCACACTGGCCCACTCCAGAGGCCCCCTGCTGCCCAGACCCTCTAAATATGCCTGAGCGGAATGGGACAGTGCCACCTCCACGCAGAGGTGGGAAAACTGATGGAGTGCTGTGGCCCTAAAGTGGATCCTCATGTCAACGCCCTACGGGACCTCTATGGGACCTCCAGTCCACCTCCCTCTTCCTGCCCTACGTGGTCTGACATGACCTGACCTTGTGCCTTTGTGAGTGTCCCAGTGATTTAGCTGTTAAGCCCTCCCTCAAACAAACAGTAACATAATCATACTTCAAACAGTAACATAATTATACTTCAAACAGTAACATAATGCTACTTCAAACAAATAGTAACATAATGATACTTCAAACAGTAACATAATTCTACTTCAAACAAACAGTAACATAATGATACTTCAAACAGTAACATAATGATACTTCAAACAGTAACATAATGATACTTCAAACAAACAGTAACATGATGATACTTCAAACAAACAGTAATATAATGATACTTCAAACAAACAGTAACATGATGATACTTCAAACAGTAACATAATGATACTACAAGCAAACAGTAACATAATGATACTTCAAACAGTAACATAATGATACTTCAAACAAACAGTAGCATAATGATACTTCAAACAAACAGTAACATAATGATACTTCAAACAGTAACATAATGATACTTCAAACAGTAACATAATGATACTTCAAACAAACAGTAGCATAATGATACTTCAAACAAACAGTAACATAATGATACTTCAAACAGTAACATAATGATACTTCAAACACTAACATAATGATACGTCAAACATTAACATAATGCTACTTCAAACAAACAGTAACATGATGACACTTCAAACAGTAACACAATGCTACTTCAAACAGTAACATAATGATACTTCAAACAGTAACATAATGATACTTCAAACAAACAGTAACATAATGATACTTCAAACAGTAACATAATGCTACTTCAAACAGTAACATAATGATACTTCAAACAGTAACATAATGATACTTCAAACAAACAGTAACATAATGATACTTCAAACAGTAACATAATGCTACTTCAAACAGTAACATAATGATACTTCAAACAGTAACATAATTATACTTCAAACAGTAACATAATCCTACTTCAAACAGTAACATAATGATACTTCAAACACACACTAACATAATGATACTTCAAACAAACACTAACATAATGAAACTTCAAACAAACACTAACATAATGATACTTCAAACAGTAACATAATTCTACTTCAAACAAACAGTAACATAATGATACTTCAAACAGTAACATAATGATACTTCAAACAAACAGTAACATAATGATACTTCAAACAGTAACATAATGATACTTCAAACAGTAACGTAATGATACTTCAAATAAACAGTAACATAATGATACTTCAAACAGTAACATAATGATACTACAAGCAAACAGTAACATAATGATACTTCAAACAGTAACATAATAATAATTCAAACAAACAGTAGCATAATGATACTTCAAACAAACAGTAGCATACTGATACTTCAAACAAACAGTAGCGTAATGATACTTCAAACAGTAACATAATGATACTTCAAACAAACAGTAACATAATGATACTTCAAACAAACAGTAGCATAATGATACTTCAAACAAACAGTAACATAATGATACTTCAAACAGTAACATAATGATACTTCAAACAGTAACATAATTATACTTCAAACAGTAACATAATGATACTTCAAACAGTAACATAATGATACTTCAAACACTAACATAATGATACTTCAAACATTAACATAATGATACGACAAACATTAACATAATGATACTTCAAACAGTAACATAATGATACTTCAAACAGTAACATAATTATACTTCAAACAGTAACATAATGATACTTCAAACAAACAGTAACATAATGATACTTCAAACAGTAACATAACGATACTTAAAACCCCCTGGTCTTCTATACTGCTAGTGTGACCCTTCTCTTCCCTTCCTCTCCCTTCCCTTGTCTTCTTTTTAAAAGCTATTTTTATTATGAATATTAAACAAGCAGCGAGGGCAAGAGGTGCCCCAGAATGCCTCAGAACACCTAAGGAATCAGTGGAGTGTGTTCATGGATGCCAAGGAAAGCCAGGCTTCCCCCCCAAAATTGACGAAAATAAATAAATAAATACCAAATAATTTATATTTTGTCTCTCTGTCTTTCATAATTTTCCTTCAAGAGGCTGAATGTATCTCACAGGAGAAAGCATCCGAGCGAGTGAAACAGTGCTCCTCTGTCTCTCTACGTGTAGGCCGTCTACAGTGCCTTCAGAAAGTATTCAGATGTCTTGACTTCTTCCACATTTTGTTAGGTTACAGCCTGAGTTTCTCCCATTCGTCTGCACATCCTCTCAAGCTCTGTCAGGTTGGATGGGGAGTGTTGATGCACAGCTATTTATTTAAGTGGAGGAGCGAGAGTGGAGGGGGTTTTTGTTTGTAGGGGGATTTATTAGTTGTGGCAATTAGACTTCATCTCCGTGTCTCTGCTCCTCCCAGGTAAGCTGTTAGGCTGCACACAACAGATGGGTTGTTCCACTGAGAACCTTCTGACATTCTATTTCTATACTCCCCTGTTCTTAGAACCTGTCGTTCCCCTACCTAGCAGACGTCATGTGGATTGTTTTGCTCCTGAACAAGGTGTCACTCTTAATTAGGACGCTGGGATACTAAAAGTGAGGCCCCATTCCTCACATGCCAGTGATACCTGTTTTTAGATCACCTAGAGTGCAGAGCGCAGGTACACTTGCAGTGTTGACCACTGTTAATTAGATTTAGTGAGACGTTGCATAGTGTGTCATGAATTGGATACATGTGTAGGAGTGTGTTTGACTGAAGACAGCCAGTGAAAGGCAGAAGGTTTGGGGCTCTTTTGCAATGCTGTTACCCCCTTCAACTCCCCCCTACCTACACACACACACACACACACACACACACACACACACACACACACACACACACACACACACCTCCCTCAGTGGGTTTTAAATAAAGGGGTCTGTTACAGGCCTCGGGGTGGGGGTCTGTCTTCTTGTGGGCTGAGGTGTGTGACCCTTAAACCCTTAAGCCCCCTTGGAGCAGGCAGATCAGTGGTGCCCCGTGCTATTGTGTGCTGCTACTCTGACTGGCATGGCTGTCAGCTGACTAGGACCTGAGAGGGGCCGGACTGCCTCACCCAGTGCCTGAGAACAAAGCACCTCCCCTGGCCTGTAATCAAATCCCTGGGAAATAACAGCCATCACACCCACCTTGTCCTGGATACAAAACACACCTTTTAGTGTGTGGGTGTATGCATGTGTTAGTATGTGTCTCTGTATGTATTCATGTGTTAGTATGTGTCTCTGTATGTATGCATGTGTTAGTATGTGTCTCTGTATGTATGTGTCTCTGTGTGTATGCATGTGTTAGTATATGTCTCTGTATGTATGCATGTGTTAGTATGTGTCTCTGTATGTATGCATGTGTTAGTATGTGTCTCTGTATGTATGCATGAGAAAATACTCAGGTAAAACTTCTGTTTTCTTCTTCTCAGTACGGTAGGGGAGATTGCTGTGCTGGAAGTCATTTGTGGCTGGAGTAATGCTTCCACTCTTCCCTGCCTCAGGTGTTCCCTCAGGGAACTGTGGCTTTCTAGGTTTGGGGAAGGGATGTTAGGCCAGGCAAGCCCTGAGCATAACAGACTGTCTGATAAAGCCATACAAGCCACAGGTTGAATGAGAATAGCATAGAATGGTTGGATAGGTAACGCGGTTAGTACAGTAGTACAGTACTTTGGCTTTCTATCTCTGGGACCTCAGGACATACAGTACATGGCTCACTGAGATTCATTTGTGAGTTTATACACCCATCAAAACATGACAGATGGAGTTTTATTAAACTCTGAATACCTTTGGTCATGGTTTTGCAAAGACTCATGGGTGAGGAAATACAGCACTTTTATACTGAGAGAATGTTTTCCAATGTTAGGCGTGTAGTTTTGTCCTCTCAAGGTCTGACCTTTTCTCTCGTTCCTCAGATCCGGGGAGGAAAGCTGATGATAACCAATGCCAGAAAAAGCGACGCTGGGAAGTATGTGTGTGTCGGGACCAATATGGTGGGAGAGAGGGAGAGTGAGATCGCTGAGCTCACTGTGCTCGGTAAGTAACCTTCCTCACAGTCTCTCTCTCTCTCTCTCTCTCTCTCTCTCTCTCTCTCTCTGTCTCTGTCTCTGTCTCTGTCTCTGTCTCTGCCTCTCTCTGTCTCTCTCTCCGTGTGTGTTTGTGTACAGTGAAGAGGGTCCAGATGTTTTGTTTTGTGTGTGTCTCCAAGGAGACTAAACGATGTCATCGACCCCTTCAAGAGGAGTGTGACATGGCCTTCACTCTAACAGTTAACCACGAACTGCCCCAGTAGCCCCCTGACCCCCTTTTCTCCCCCAGGAGCCCCACACCTCTCTAATGCCCCCCCTTTTCTCCTCACTGACCCCCCCCCCCCCACCTGACCTCAGCACCTCTCCTCTGGCCAGCTGTGCCACATTAAACCATGACTGACCTTTGACCCCACAGCTCTCCGTTGCCTCAGTTTATAGTCTCAGTATAGTACTCTGTATTAACCTCAGTCGGCTGAACTTCTGACTGTCCTCTCCACTTCCTCTACTTCCTGTCCCATTAGGCCTCTCATCATCCCCTCCAACAGGGCCCACGCTAACATACACATCTTCTTATTTCCCACATAAGATACATTATTATATATGGAAATGACTTCAAAGGGTTCAGACCATACCTATGGCTTTGCCTATTTGAGTAAACTACACAAAAGAAAAACTCACGACAGCCCCAGACACTTAATGAGCACTTTTTCAAGCCAAAAGGGGGATGTGAGGAGAGAGGGAGGGAGAAAGGGAGGGGAGGGAGAGAGGGAGGGGAGGGAGAGAGGGAGGGAGGGAGGGAGGGGATTTGAGGATGGGGAATGTGAGGAGGGAGGGGAGGGAGAGAGCAGAGAGGAGGAAGGAGGGAGTGGAGAGAGAACAAATAGGAGAAAGGGGAGAGAGAAGGAAGGGTAGAGAGTTGAGAAAAGGGAGGTCAAACTATTGAGCTGCAATTGTTGAGTCTTGGGACATATTAAAAAACAAATGTTGGAGGAGAAGGTGATTAAAGGTATTAGGAAATCTGCTAAATGTTCCCTATGGAGAAGCTCTGTGTGTTGATGTGTGTCTCTGCTGAGAGGATAGGGGCTGGGGAGGGAGAAGGAGAGGAAGCTGAACTGGACATGAGGGGGCAGGGGTGGTTAGATGGCTATCTGTTTTCATTACAGAAGCTTTTTCCAACATTCATTTTTATTTCAATCCCTGCTGGAAGGTTAGGGGAATGGACTGCAACAGCAGGATTTTACAGGACCTCTCAGATAATCAGGACAAAGGGCAACGAGGGTAGCTGTGATTACTAAAACACACTGCTAATGTTAGCACTGAAACTCTGCTACAATATGACTGATCAGCAGGATGGTTCAATCCCCATAAAGTGCTAAAGATACAGTACAGTCACATACTGTACTATGATATACTATACAATGATACACTATACTATACTATGGTATACTATGCTGTGATATATTATACTATGATATACTATGCTATGCTATGATATAATATGCTATGATATACTGTGCTATGCTATACTATGATACACTATACTATGATACCCTATGCTATGCTATACTATACTATGATATACTGTGCTATGATATGCTATGCTATGATATACTATGATATGACATACTATACTATGATGTGATACACTATGATGTGATACACTATGCTGTGATATACTATGCTGTGATATACTATGCTCTGATATAATATGCTGTGATATGCTATGTTATGATACACTATACTATGATACCCTATGCTGTGCTATACTATACTATGATATACTATGCTATGGTATGCTATGCTATGATATACTATACTGTGATATACGGTGCTATGATATACCGTTTTATTATATACTATGCTATGATATAATATGCTATGATATACTATGATATGATATACTATGATATGATGTAATATGCTATGATGTACTATACAATTATATACTATGCTATGATATACAATACTATGATATACTATGCAATACAATGATATACTATGATATAATATACTATGATATACTATACTATGCTATGATATACTATGATATGACATACTATACTATGATATGATACACTATGATGTGATACACTATGCTGTGATATACTATGCTGTGATATGCTATGTTATGATACATTATGCTATGATACACTATGCTATTATATACTATGCTATGATATACTATACTATGATATACTATGATATAATATACTAAGATATTCTATATTTACTATGATATAATATACTATAATATGATATGATATAATATACTATACTACAATATACTATACTCCAATATACTATGATATACTATGATATGATATACTATACTGTGATATACTATGCCACAATATACTATGATATGATAAACTATACTATGATATACTATACCATGATATGATATACTATAATATACTATACTATGCTATACTATGCTATGCTATACTATGCTATACTATACTATGATATATTTTACTATGCTATACTATAATATGATATGATATACTATGCTATGGTATACTATGATATGATATAATATGCCATACTATGATATATTATACTATGATATACTATAATATGATATGATATACTATGCTTTGATACACTATGCTATGATATACTATGATATGATATACTAAGCTATGATATACTATGATATAATATACAGTGATATACTATACTATAATATGATATACTATACTATGCTATGATATGATACGCTATGCTGTGATATACTATGCTGTAATATACTATGCTCTGATATACTATGCTGTGATACGCTATGTTATTATATACTATGCTATGATATACTATACCATGATATAATATACTAAGATATGATATATTTACTATGATATACTATACTGTGATATGATATACTATACTACAATATACTATACTCCAATATACTATAATATACTATGATATGATATACTATGCAATGATATTATATACTATACTATGCTTACTATGTTATGATATAATATGCTACGCTATACCATGCTATGATACACTATACTATGCCATGATATACTATACTATACTATATATATGATATATTATACCGTGATATAATATGCTATGATATACTGTGCAATGATATAGTATGCTATGCTATACCATGCTATGCTATACTATGCTATGATATACTATAATATGCTGAACTATGCTATTATATACTCTACTACGCTATGCTATGATATAATATAATATGCTAAGATATACTATATTATGCTATATTATGTTATGATATACTATGCTATTATATACTATACTACGATATGCTATGCTATACTATGATATACTATGCTATGATATACTATGCAGTACTATTCTATACTATGCTATACTATGCTATGATATACTATAATATGCTGAACTATGCTATACTATGCTCTGCTGTGATATACTATGCTATGATATATTATACTATACTACGCTATGATATGATAGACTATGCTATAATATATTGTGCTATGATATGCTATGCTATGATATACTATGTTATACTGTTCTATGCTATACTATGCTATGATATGATGTACTATACTATGATATACTGTGCTATGATATAATATGCTATACTATACTATACTGTATAAATGCAGATACAGTGTATCTGTAGACTTTTTACTGAATAGTCCTGTGCTATGTCATTTCTCTGCAGAGCGACCCAGCTTCGTGAAGCGTCCCGGCAGCCAGGTGGTGCTGGTGGACCAGAGCGTGGAGTTCAGGTGTGAGGCCCGGGGTGACCCAGTTCCCACCGTCCGCTGGAGAAAAGACGACGGAGACCTGCCCAAGGGAAGGTACTGTACTGTATGACTCATCTTCTGGCCCCCTTTATTACAACACAATCCCTTTCTCTCTTTCTATTTGATGCCTCGCACCCTTTTGTCTGTCTGATGATCAGCACATACTGTAAGGTATGTGGTGTGTGTGTGCGCGTGTGCGTGCGTGCGTGTTTGACCGACTACCTGTGAATATTCCAGATATGAGATCCGTGAGGACCACACCCTGAAGATCCGTCGTCTGACCTCTGCAGACGTGGGGTCTTACACCTGCGTGGCAGAGAACATGGTGGGCAGGGCGGAGGCGTCGGCCACCCTCACCGTCCACGGTAAGACCACACACTCTGTTACTTAATCTAGTAAAATACTGTGCAGGTTTACGAAGGTCAACGCACCAGTTAACTTGCACAGTCCTGTACATTGTGCGGTACGTGGTCCTGTTGTCGAGCCTCTATTGCTGAAAGGTATGTTGATTGTTCCAGATGTTTCAGTCTCTCTAGTTGTATGGGTTACGGTGAGTTTTTGCACCTTAGACGCGATTTAGCTCAACCTCAATGCAATTATAACACTCAATTCTTGAGCCTGACAAGTTATTACTTTCACCCATTCTCTCACAATTAGCTGATTGATTTCTAATAAAGGCCATCTGAAAATCCATAGAGGATCATACACTTTACACATGGGAGCTCCATGATAATCAATTCCATTCACGGCATCCATAGGAGCGAGGACCTTCCTTTAGAGGCAGCACTCTGGTCATGTTTAAGATATGCTGTATCAGTGTTAGGCCTGTGGGGAGCCTCAGTGTGTCTCTCTCCATTGGACATCCTACTAACACAGTGAGAACAGAAAGCAGCTGGTCACAGAGTAGAAAGGAGTCATTCAGTAGAACAAGGGGGCCAGGATCCCCCCAACCCTTAAACCTCCTGGGAGCCATGCAGGTGGAACACTGGGGTCATTTAGTAGCAGGTTAATGTGAATATTGGGGAGCAGAGGGGAGGAGGGGGATAGAAGGTGGTTCAGTGCACAGGGGATGGGGTCAGCAGGGTAGGGAGGTGTATATTGAGGGGTTGAAGTGAGTCACCACTGGAGCAGAACGAGATGGGAATTGAGCTTGGACGAGGTAGATGGGAGGATGGTGGGGGGGTTTGGGTAGTAGAGGTTTGTGTGGTGAGGTCAGAAGTGTAAAATTGTATTCCCAGCAGTCCTCGAGAGCTATGAAGAGATGGGACAAAAATTCCCCCATCACCCCCCACCACCACCCCCTCTCAGTACTAATACAGAACCCAATCTTCACATGTTTGTTCTCTGCAATTATTTATTGCTGCGCTCCACAGGCCAGTGATGTGTTGATTTCTTTGAGGAGCATGATTAGACCCTCCTGTCAATAACTTCATCAATATATCCAGTAATAACTGAATCAACATCCACCAATAATTTCATCAAGAAATCCACCAATAAGAAATCAAGAAAAAAAAGAAAAAATACAAATAGCCAATGAGAGCTACAGTAGACCTTTATTCAAACAAGCCATTTGCCACACAGACCTGCCATCATTCACTTTGAACTGGACTGTGTGTTTACAGACAGTAGTACCTGCCATCATTCACTTTGAACTGGACTGTGTGTTTACAGGCAGTAGGCCCTGCCATCATTCACTTTGAACTGGACAGTGTGTTTACAGGCAGTAGGCCCTGCCATCATTCACTATGAACTGGAATGTGTGTTTACAGGTAGTAGGCCCTGCCATCATTCACTTTGAACTGGACTGTGTGTTTACAGGCAGTAGGCCCTGCCATCATTCACTATGAACTGGACTGTGTGTTTACAGGCAGTAGGCCCTGCCATCACTCACTTTGAACTGGACTGTGTGTTTACAGGCAGTAGGCCCTGCCATCATTCACTTTGAAATGGACTGTGTGTTTACAGGTAGTAGGCCCTGCCATCATTCACTTTGAACTGGACTGTGTGTTTACAGGCAGTAGGCCCTGCCATCATTCACTATGAACTGGACTGTGTGTTTACAGGTAGTAGGCCCTGCCATCATTCACTTTGAACTGGACTGTGTGTTTACAGGCAGTAGGCCCTGCCATCATTCACTTTGAACTGGACTGTGTGTTTACAGGCAGTAGGCCCTGCCATCATTCACTTTGACCTGGACTGTGTGTTTACAGGCAGTAGGCCCTGCCATCATTCACTTTGAACTGGACTGTGTGTTTACAGGTAGTAGGCCCTGCCATCATTCACTTTGAACTGGACTGTGTGTTTACAGGCAGTAGGCCCTGCCATCATTCACTTTGAACTGGACTGTGTGTTTACAGGCAGTAGGACCTGCCATCGTTCACTTTGAACTGGACTGTGTGTTTACAGGCAGTATGCCCTGCCATCATTCACTTTGAACTGGACTGTGTGTTTACAGGCAGTATGCCCTGCCATCATTCACTTTGAACTGGACTGTGTGTTTACAGGCAGTAGGCCCTGCCATCATTCACTTTGAACTGGACAGTGTGTTTACAGGCAGTATGCCCTGCCATCATTCACTTTGACCTGGACTGTGTGTTTACAGGCAGTAGGCCCTGCCATCATTCACTTTGAACTGGACTGTGTGTTTACAGGTAGTTGGCCCTGCCATCATTCACATTGAACTGGACAGTGTGTTTACAGGCAGTATGCCCTGCCATCATTCACTTTGACCTGGACTGTGTGTTTACAGGCAGTAGGCCCTGCCATCATTCACTTTGAACTGGACTGTGTGTTTACAGGTAGTAGGCCCTGCCATCATTCACATTGAACTGGACTGTGTGTTTACAGGCAGTAGGCCCTGCCATCATTCACTTTCAACTGGACTGTGTGTTTACAGGCAGTAGGCCCTGCCATCATTCACTTTGAACTGGACTGTGTGTTTACAGGCAGTAGGCCCTGCCATCATTCACTTTGAACTGGACTGTGTGTTTACAGGCAGTAGGCCCTGCCATCATTCACTTTGAACTGGACAGTGTGTTTACAGGCAGTAGGCCCTGCCATCGTTCACTATGAACTGGACTGTGTGTTTACAGGCAGTAGGACCTGCCATCACTCACTTTGAACTGGACTGTGTGTTTACATGTAGTTGGTCCTGCCATCGTTCACTTTGAACTGGACTGTGTGTTTACAGGCAGTAGGACCTGCCATCACTCACTTTGAACTGGACTGTGTGTTTACATGTAGTTGGTCCTGCCATCATTCACATTGAACTGGACTGTGTGTTTACAGGCAGTAGGCCCTGCCATCATTCACTTTGAACTGGACTGTGTGTTTACAGGCAGTAGGCCCTGCCATCATTCACTTTGAAATGGACTGTGTGTTTACAGGCAGTAGACCCTGCCATCATTCACTTTGACCTGGACTGTGTGTTTACAGGCAGTATGCCCTGCCATCGTTGACTTTGAACTGGACTGTGTGTTTACAGGTAGTTGGCCCTGCCATCATTCACTTTGAACTGGACTGTGTGTTTACAGGCAGTAGGCCCTGCCATCATTCACTTTGAACTGGATTGTGTGTTTACAGGTAGTAGGCCCTGCCATCATTCACTTTGAACTGGACTGTGTGTTTACAGGTAGTAGGCCCTGCCATCATTCACTTTGAACTGGACTGTGTGTTTACAGGCAGTATGCCCTGCCATCATTCACTTTGAACTGGACTGTGTGTTTACAGGCAGTAGGCCCTGCCATCGTTCACTTTGAACTGGACTGTGTGTTTACAGGCAGTAGGCCCTGCCATCATTCACTTTGAACTGGACTGTGTGTTTACAGGCAGTAGGCCCTGCCATCATTCACTTTGAACTGGACTGTGTGTTTACAGGCAGTAGGCCCTGCCATCATTCACTTTGAACTGGACTGTGTGTTTACAGGCAGTATGCCCTGCCATCACTCACTTTGAACTGGACTGTGTGTTTACAGGTAGTAGGCCCTGCCATCATTCACTTTGAACTGGACTGTGTGTTTACAGGCAGTATGCCCTGCCATCACTCACTTTGAACTGGACTGTGTGTTTACAGGCAGTAGGCCCTGCCATCATTCACTTTGAACTGGACTGTGTGTTTACAGGTAGTAGGCCCTGCCATCATTCACTTTGAACTGGACTGTGTGTTTACAGGCAGTAGGCCCTGCCATCGTTCACTTTGAACTGGACTGTGTGTTTACAGGTAGTAGGCCCTGCCATCGTTCACTTTGAACTGGACTGTGTGTTTACAGGCAGTATGCCCTGCCATCATTCACTTTGAACTGGACTGTGTGTTTACAGGCAGTATGCCCTGCCATCACTCACTTTGAACTGGACTGTGTGTTTACAGGCAGTAGGCCCTGCCATCATTCACTTTGAACTGGACTGTGTGTTTACAGGCAGTAGGACCTGCCATCACTCACTTTGAACTGGACTGTGTGTTTACAGGCAGTAGGCCCTACCATCGTTCACTTTGAACTGGACTGTGTGTTTACAGGTAGTAGGCCCTGCCATCGTTCACTTTGAACTGGACTGTGTGTTTACAGGCAGTAGGCCCTGCCATCATTCACTTTGAACTGGACTGTGTGTTTACAGGCAGTATGCCCTGCCATCACTCACTTTGAACTGGACTGTGTGTTTACAGGCAGTAGGCCCTGCCATCATTCACTTTGAACTGGACTGTGTGTTTACAGGCAGTATGCCCTGCCATCACTCACTTTGAACTGGACTGTGTGTTTACAGGCAGTAGGCCCTGCCATCATTCACTTTGAACTGGACTGTGTGTTTACAGGCAGTATGCCCTGCCATCACTCACTTTGAACTGGACTGTGTGTTTACAGGCAGTAGGCCCTGCCATCATTCACTTTGAACTGGACTGTGTGTTTACAGGCAGTATGCCCTGCCATCACTCACTTTGAACTGGACTGTGTGTTTACAGGCAGTAGGCCCTGCCATCATTCACTTTGAACTGGACTGTGTGTTTACAGGTAGTATGCCCTGCCATCACTCACTTTGAACTGGACTGTGTGTTTACAGGCAGTAGGCCCTGCCATCATTCACTATGAACTGGACTGTGTGTTTACAGGCAGTAGGGCCTGCCATCGTTCACTTTGAACTGGACTGTGTGTTTACAGGTAGTAGGACCTGCCATCACTCACTTTGAACTGGACTGTGTGTTTACAGGCAGTAGGCCCTGCCATCATTCACTATGAACTGGACTGTGTGTTTACAGGCAGTAGGCCCTGCCATCATTCACTTTGAACTGGACTGTGTGTTTACAGGCAGTAGGACCTGCCATCGTTCACTTTGAACTGGACTGTGTGTTTACAGGTAGTAGGCCCTGCCATCATTCACTTTGAACTGGACTGTTTGTTTACAGGCAGTATGCCCTGCCATCATTCACTTTGAACTGGACTGTGTGTTTACAGGTAGTAGGCCCTGCCATCATTCACTTTGAACTGGACTGTGTGTTTACAGGCAGTAGGACCTGCCATCATTCACTTTGAACTGGACTGTGTGTTTACAGGCAGTAGGGCCTGACATCATTCACTTTGAACTGGACTGTGTGTTTACAGGCAGTAGGGCCTGACATCATTCACTTTGAACTGGACTGTGTGTTTACAGGCAGTAGGCCCTGCCATCATTCACTTTGAACTGGACTGTGTGTTTACAGGCAGTAGGCCCTGCCATCACTCACTTTGAACTGGACTGTGTGTTTACAGGCAGTAGGCCCTGCCATCATTCACTTTGAACTGGACTGTGTGTTTACAGGCAGTAGGCCCTGCCATCATTCACTTTGAACTGGACTGTGTGTTTACAGGTAGTAGGCCCTGCCATCATTCACATTGAACTGGACTGTGTGTTTACAGGCAGTAGGCCCTGCCATCATTCACTTTGAACTGGACTGTGTGTTTACAGACAGTAGGACCTGCCATCATTCACTTTGAACTGGACTGTGTGTTTACAGGCAGTATGCCCTGCCATCATTCACTTTGAACTGGACTGTGTGTTTACAGACAGTAGGCCCTGCCATCATTCACTTTGAACTGGACTGTGTGTTTACAGACAGTAGGACCTGCCATCATTCACTTTGAACTGGACTGTGTGTTTACAGGCAGTATGCCCTGCCATCATTCACTTTGAACTGGACTGTGTGTTTACAGGTAGTAGGCCCTGCCATCATTCACTTTGAACTGGACTGTGTGTTTACAGGTAGTAGGCCCTGCCATCATTCACTTTGAACTGGACTGTGTGTTTACAGGTAGTAGGCCCTGCCATCATTCACTTTGAACTGGACTGTGTGTTTACAGGTAGTAGGCCCTGCCATCATTCACTTTGAACTGGACTGTGTGTTTACAGGTAGTAGGCCCTGCCATCATTCACATTGAACTGGACTGTGTGTTTACAGGCAGTAGGCCCTGCCATCATTCACTTTGAACTGGACTGTGTGTTTACAGGTAGTAGGCCCTGCCATCATTCACTTTGAACTGGACTGTGTGTTTACAGGCAGTAGGACCTGCCATCATTCACTTTGAACTGGACTGTGTGTTTACAGGCAGTAGGCCCTGCCATCATTCACTTTGAACTGGACTGTGTGTTTACAGGCCGTTGCAACAGTGCGACATTAGATCATTAGAACGCATTCGCCAAAAGCCACAAAATACACCTGATTGGATATTTTATTCTCTTCAGTGTTGACCCTTTCCAACAAAAACTAAAGAGATTAAATCAGAACATCATTGAAAATAATATAATGATCATTATTATTATATTATTATAATCATTATTTTATAAATCGTTAGCCCCTCTCTGAAAGTGTAGAAGACCCATTGTTCCCCACTGTGTTTGGGTTAGTAATAATTTGTGGAGTGGCTCTATTTTCCCCCAGGATGCATTTTTTCACTATTCTGAATGTGTAAAGAATCCACATGTTCGGAAATATGAACAGAAATACTGGACCTTTAGAACTCCTATTATGGTGCTGATTTGACAAAACTACAGTCATGGTCTTGAATTGGACAAAAACAAATCTGACTCGGTCTCACCCCCCTCTGGTCTCGGTCTTGACTCGGTCTCATACGCCCTGTCCCCCTCCCGGGTCTCGCCCCCCCCGGTTTCGGTCTTGACTCGGTCTCACCCCCCCTCTGGTCTTGGTCTTGACTCGGTCTCGCCCCTCTCTGGTCTCGGTCTTGACTCGGTCTCACCCCCCCTCTGGTCTCGGTCTTGACTCGGTCTCACCCCCCCTCTGGTCTTGGTCTTGACTCGGTCTCACCCCCCCTCTGGTCTCGGTCTTGACTCGGTCTCGCCCCCCCTCTGGTCTCGGTCTTGACTCGGTCTCGCCCCCCCTCTGGTCTCGGTCTTGACTCGGTCTCGCCCCCCCTCTGGTCTCGGTCTTGACTCGGTCTCGCCCCCCCTCTGGTCTCGGTCTTGACTCGGTCTCGCCCCCCCCTCTGGTCTCGGTCTTGACTCGGTCTCGCCCCCCCTCTGGTCTTGGTCTTGACTCGGTCTCGCCCCCCCTCTGGTCTCGGTCTTGACTCGGTCTCACCCCCCCCCCCTCTGGTCTTGGTCTTGACTCGGTCTCACCCCCCTCCCGGTCTCCGTCTTGACTCGGTCTCAGATGCCTTGGCCCCCTCCTGGTCTCCATCTCACCCCCCCCCCCTGGTCTCGGTCTTGACTCGGTCTCACCCCCCTCTGGTCTTGGTCTTGACTCGGTCTCACCCCTCTCACCCCCCTTCTGGTCTCGGTCTTGACTCGGTCTCACCCCCCTCTGGTCTCTGTCTTGACTCGGTCTCGCCCCCCCTAGAGGAAGCATGCAGGATGAGGTGAGACCCTGTATTAGAGGAAGCATGCAGGATGAGGTGAGACCCTGTATTAGAAGAAGCATGCAGGATGAGGTGAGACCCTGTATTAGAAGAAGCATGCAGGATGAGGTGAGACCCTGTATTAGAGGAAGCATGCAGGATGAGGTGAGACCCTGTATTAGAGGAAGCATGCAGGATGAGGTGAGACCCTGTATTAGAGGAAGCATGCAGGATGAGGTGAGATCCTGTATTAGAGGAAGCATGCAGGATGAGGTGAGACCCTGTATTAGAGGAAGCATGCAGGATGAGGTGAGACCCTGTATTAGAGGAAGCATGCAGGATGAGGTGAGACCCTGTATTAGAGGAAGCATGCAGGATGAGGTGAGACCCTGTATTAGAGGAAGCATGCAGGATGAGGTGAGACCCTGTATTAGAGGAAGCATGCAGGATGAGGTGAGACCCTGTATTAGAGGAAGCATGCAGGATGAGGTAGGGCATCTCACAGTAAATAGAGTGCATCATCAAAGACTTTGTGCCACTTAATAACTAACGGAAGTGTTTACCTCCTCTAGCTAGGGAGGGGGAGGGAGAGGAGGAGGGGGATGGGGAGAGGGAGAAGGAGAAGGAGAGAGGGAGAGAGGATTTTGTCATGTCATATTTGCTTCCGGTCTGATGCTTGTCAGGAGAGCAAGCGCATTAAATGACTGATCTGTCATACGTGTTATCGATATATAATGTATTATGAGTGTCCTGTCAGATCACAGGGGATGACAGGAAGGAGGGAAGGAACCCAAAGGGAGAGATTAAGGCACAAATAAAATGTTTATTTACAAAAACATTCAGGACAGGAAGGCTGCTAATGCGTTGCTTAAGATTTCTTAGACAGTTGCCACTGGTTTAATGTAATTTCAGTGGTAGTGAATTGTTGACTCAGACGGTGTATTACACTGGAGTAAATGAGATATTCTGCTCCTATGTGGAATTAATGTCAATATTCTAAGAATTCAAAGCTCTGCCAGTAACTCCCAGATGAGGCTACTGAAGCCCCATTTAAGTGCTTGGATCGGGCTTGGATCGGGCTTGGATCGGGCTTGGATCGAGAAGGAAAGTTCACAGCGTCACAGTATTGCGACCTGTAGCTGGAAACATGATTCGATATTTTGTTGATTACAATATGTTATGTGAACAGTATATTAATTTGAATCGTTTTTGGTTGAATCAAAAGTATTATACTCATTTATCATGACTCTAAAGTGAAATCTTAAAATAGTTATATGCTGGTTTGTTTGGCCCATTCATTCCAGAATGGACAGTGTTTTTGTTCTTCACACCTCTCATGGCCAGATCCTCAGTGAACAATGTCAGCATTGTACCGTGTGCCAGGGGCTATTTTTCTTTCTCACTGCTCTGCTCTCATTACTAACTTAATCAGTGAATTATTGTTTTCACATGTGTTTGCCTGTCTGTAACACCTCCTCTGAACTTAGAAACACGTTAAGTCAAATATTCCATTTATTGACGTAAGAAACACGTGAATGGCCACACCATGGGCTTGGTTAAATAAAGGTGATATAAACTACAGACATCCTGGTTCTGTGGTGGTGTTTGTGTTTTGTTATGGGATGGATATTCGCCATTGGGAATATATTATTCACCGGTAAAATAATGCAGGGAACCAATGGGCTTCCCTCCGCTGGTCATTTTGCCATTAGTTGTGATTTATTTGTGGAAAGGACAAATGGAGTGGAAGCCCCTAGAGTGGTTTGACTAACAACCCATGGAAAGGGACTGGAATGGAAGCCCCTAGAGTGGTTTGACTAACAACCCATGGAAAGGGACTTGAATGGAAGCCCCTAGAGTGGTTTGACTAACAACCCATGGAAAGGGACTTGAATGGAAGCCCCTAGAGTGGTTTGACTAACAACCCATGGAAAGGGACTGGAATGGAAGCCCCTAGAGTGGTTTGACTAACAACCCATGGAAAGGGACTTGAATGGAAGCCCCTAGAGTGGTTTGACTAACAACCCATGGAAAGGCACTGGAATGGCAGCCCCTAGAGTGGTTTGACTAACAACCCATGGAAAGGGACTGGAATGGAAGCCCCTAGAGTGGTTTGACTAACAACCCATGGAAAGGGACTGGAATGGAAGCCCCTAGAGTGGTTTGACTAACAACCCATGGAAAGGGACTGGAATGGAAGCCCCTAGAGTGGTTTGACTAACAACCCATGGAAAGGGACTGGAATGGAGTGGAAGCCCCTAGAGTGGTTTGACTAACAACCCATGGAAAGGGACTGGAATGGAAGCCCCTAGAGTGGTTTGACTAACAACCCATGGAAAGGGACTTGAATGGAAGCCCCTGGAGTGGTTTGACTAACAACCCATGGAAAGGGACTGGAATGGAAGCCCCTAGAGTGGTTTGACTAACAACCCATGGAAAGGGACTGGAATGGAGTGGAAGCCCCTAGAGTGGTTTGACTAACAACCCATGGAAAGGGACTGGAATGGAAGCCCCTAGAGTGGTTTGACTAACAACCCATGGAAAGGGACTTGAATGGAAGCCCCTGGAGTGGTTTGACTAACAACCCATGGAAAGGGACTGGAATGAGAAATACAAGCTCTGCCTAAACAACCAGAGAGAGTTAGCAAGGGAACCTACATCATCTAGCCACTCCAATGTGCACAGCAGAGCCTTCTCTTCATTAGCTGTTCTCATATCAAGGAAGCCCTCTGCAGTCAGTCATGAAGGGTACTATACATTAGACCCAGAATAAGCTGTTAGAACCCAGGCCACACACAGTCAGGACTCTTATTGCCGCTTTCCACATCTCCTACATATAAATATCAACAGCATATCACACTTTATCATGTTACAAATGTAACCAAATAGAAGGATTCCTTTCTGTTTTCTATAATAATCCCGTACAGCCTTGTGATGGTTACAGCATGCCAATGTACATACAGCCTGCTTATGGCCTTGTTGTGGATGATCAGGACAGGTCTAAGCGGCTAGTGAAAAAGCTTTTACAGATCTACACACACACACACACACATGCTAACACACACACACACACACACACACACACACACACACACACACACACACACACACACACACACACACACACACACACACACACACACACACACACACACACACACACACACACACACACACACACACACACACACACACACGCTAACACATACACACACACACACACACATATATAAACTCAGCAAAAAAAGAAACATCCCTTTTTCAGGACCCTGTCTTTCAAAGATAATTCGTGAAAATCCAAATAACTTCACAGATCTTCATTGTAAAGCGTTTAAACACTGTTTCCCATGATTGTTCAATGAACCATAAACAATTGATGAACATGCACCTGTGTAACGGTCGTTAAGACACTAACAGCTTACAGACGGTAGGCAATTAAGGTCACAGTTATGAAAACGTAGGAGACTAAAGAGGCCTTTCTACTGAATCTGAAAAACACACAAAAAAAGATGCCCAGGGTCCCTGCTCATCTGCATGAACGTGCCTTAGGCATGCTGCAAGGAGGCAGCACCTCTCACCTAGGTTCAACCCCGTGCCTTAGGCATGCTGCAAGGAGGCAGCACCTCTCACCTAGGTTCAACCCCGTGCCTTAGGCATGCTGCAAGGAGGCAGCACCTCTCACCTAGGTACAACCCCGTGCCTTAGGCATGCTGCAAGGACTGCAGATGTGGCCAGTGCAATAAATTGCAATGTCCTTACTGTGAGACGCCTAAGACAGCACTACAGGGAGACAGGACAGATAGCTGATCGTCCTCGCAGTGGCAGACCATGTGTAACAACACCTGCACAGGATCGGTACATCCAAACATTACACCTGCGGGACAGGTACAGGATGGCAACAAAAACTGCCCGAGATACACCAGGAACGCACAATCCCTCCATCAGTGCTCAGACTGTCCGCAATAGGCTGAGAAAGGCTGGACTGAGGGCTTGTAGGCCTGTTGTAAGGCAGGTCCTCACCAGACATCACCGGCAACAACATCACCTATGGGCACAAACCCACCGTCGCTGGACCAGACAGGACTGGCAAAAAGTGCTCTTCACTGACGAGTCACGGTTTTGTCTCACCAGGGCTGATGGTCGGATTCGCGTTTATCGACGAAGGAATGAGCGTTACACCGATGCCTGTACTCTGGAGAGGGATCGATTTGGAGGTGGAGGGTCCGTCATGGTCTGGGGCGATGTGTTACAGCCTCATCGGACTGAGCTTGTTGTCATTGCAGGCAATCTCAACGCTGTGCGTTACAGGGAAGACATCCTCCTCCCTCTTGTGGTACCCTTCCTGCAGGCTCATCCTGACATGGCCCTCCAGCATGACAACGCCACCAGCCATACTGTTCGTTCTGTGTGTGATTTCCTGCAAGACAGGAATGTCAGTGTTCTGCCATGGCCAGGGAAGAGCCCGGATCTCAATCCCATTGAGCACGTCTGGGACCTGTTGGATCGGAGGGTGAGGGCTAGGGCCATTCCCCCAGAAATATCTGGGAACTTGCAGGTGCCTTGGTGGAAGAGTGGGGTAACATCTCACAGCAAGAACTGGTAAATCTGGTGCAGTCCATGAGGAGGAGATGCACTGCAGTACATAATGCAGCTGGTGGCCACACCAGATACTGACTGTTACTTATGATTTTGACCCTCCCCCTTTGTCAGGGACACATTATTCCATTTATTTTAGTCACATGTCTGTGGAACTTCTTCAGTTTATGTCTCAGTTGTTGAATCTTGTTATGTTCATACAAATATTTACATGTGTTAATTTGCTGAAAATAAACGCAGTTGACAGTGAGAGGATGTTTATTTTTTTGCTGAGTTTAGAAACACACGCTAACAGACACAATGGGAGCTCCGATTAACCAGACTAAAACCTTAGCATGCATTTCTCTTCCAGTGCTAATATGATCTTATGAACGGCAGCAGCCTTGCTCCAGGCCCTATGAACCACTCTACAGGGTCCCTGGCACACAGATGACCCCCCAGTGGGCAGAGGGCTACACTGCTTTATGGTCCCCCCCACTCCCTCTGATCAGATCACAGAGAGAGCCTGACACAGACACAAACAGACACTCCCCCCCCCCCCCCGGGTTCCAGACAGGTTTAGAGCTGACCTCTCCCTCCAGGTTCCAGACAGGTTTAGAGCTGACCTCTCCCTCCAGGTTCCAGACAGGTTTAGAGCTGACCTCTCCCTCCAGGTTCCAGACAGGTTTAGAGCTGACCTCTCCCCCAGGTTCCAGACAGGTTTAGAGCTGACCTCTCCCTCCAGGTTCCAGACAGGTTCAGAGCTGAACTCTCCCCCCAGGTTCCAGACAGGTTTAGAGCTGACCTCTCCCCCAGGTTCCAGACAGGTTCAGAGTTGAACTCTCCCCCCCCCCCCCCAGGTTCCAGACAGGTTTAGAGCTGACCTCTCCCTCCAAGTTCCAGACAGGTTCAGAGCTGACCTCTCCCTCCAAGTTCCAGACAGGTTCAGAGCTGAACTCTCCCCCCCCAGGTTCCAGACAGGTTCAGAGCTGAACTCTTCCCCCCCCAGGTCCCAGACAGGTTTAGAGCTGACCTCTCCCCCAGGTTCCAGACAGGTTTAGAGCTGACCTCTCCCCCAGGTTCCAGACAGGTTTAGAGCTGACCTCTCCCCCAGGTTCCAGACAGGTTTAGAGCTGACCTCTCCCTCCAGGTTCCAGACAGGTTCAGAGCTGAACTCTCCCCCCCCAGGTTCCAGACAGGTTCAGAGCTGAACTCTTCCCCCCCCCAGGTTCCAGACAGGTTCAGAGCTGAACTCTCCCCCCCAGGTCCCAGACAGGTTTAGAGCTGACCTCTCCCCCCAGGTTCCAGACAGGTTTAGAGCTGACCTCTCCCCCAGGTTCCAGACAGGATTAGAGCTGACTTCTCCCTCCAGGTTCCAGACAGGATTAGAGATGACCTCTCCCCCCAGGTTCCAGACAGGTTCAGAGCTGAACTCGCCCCCAGGTTCCAGACAGGTTTAGAGCTTACCTCTCCCCCCAGGTCCCAGACAGGTTTAGAGCTGACCTCTCCCCCAGGTCCCAGACAGGTTAAGAGCTGACCTCTCCCCCAGGTTCCAGACAGGTTTAGAGTTGACCTCTCCCCCAGGTTCCAGACAGGTTTAGAGCTGACCTCTCCCCCAGGTTCCAGACAGGTTTAGAGTTGACCTCTCCCCCAGGTTCCAGACAGGTTTAGAGCTGACCTCTCCCCCAGGTTCCAGACAGGTTTAGAGCTGACCTCTCCCCCAGGTTCCAGACAGGATTAGAGCTGACTTCTCCCTCCAGGTTCCAGACAGGATTAGAGCTGACCTCTCCCCCCAGGTTCCAGACAGGTTCAGAGCTGAACTCGCCCCCCAGGTTCCAGACAGGTTTAGAGCTTACCTCTCCCCCCAGGTCCCAGACAGGTTTAGAGCTGACCTCTCCCACAGGTCCCAGACAGGTTAAGAGCTGACCTCTCCCCCAGGTTCCAGACAGGTTTAGAGTTGACCTCTCCCCCAGGTTCCAGACAGGTTTAGAGCTGACCTCTCCCCCAGGTTCCAGACAGGTTTAGAGCTGACCTCTCCCCCAGGTTCCAGACAGGTTTAGAGTTGACCTCTCCCCCAGGTTCCAGACAGGTTTAGAGCTGACCTCTCCCTCCAGGTTCCAGACAGGTTTAGAGCTGACCTCTCCCCCAGGTTCCAGACAGGTTTAGAGCTGACCTCTCCCCCAGGTTCCAGACAGGTTTAGAGCTGACCTCTCCCCCAGGTTCCAGACAGGTTTAGAGCTGACTTCTCCCCCAGGTTCCAGACAGGTTTAGAGCTGAACTCTCCCCCAGGTTCCAGACAGGTTTAGAGCTGACCTCTCCCCCAGGTTCCAGACAGGTTTAGAGCTGACTTCTCCCCCAGGTTCCAGACAGGTTTAGAGCTGAACTCTCCCCCAGGTTCCAGACAGGTTTAGAGCTGACCTCTCCCCCAGGTCCCAGACAGGTTTAGAGCTGACCTCTCCCCCCAGGTCCCAGACTGGTTTAGAGCTGACCTCTCCCCCAGGTTCCAGACAGGTTTAGAGCTGACCTCTCCCCCAGGTTCCAGGTCCACCACTGTGATCACAGCAGCATGTCAGAGGTAGGCTTACCTCATTAAAGGCTTAGATACACATGAATGGAGGTGTGTCTGTAGGGAGGTGTGTGTAGGGAGGTTTCTGTAGGGAGGTGTGTCTGTAGGGAGGTGTGTGTAGGGAGGTGTGTGTGTAGGGAGGTGTGTCTGTAGGGAGGTGTCTGTAGGGAGGTGTCTGTAAGGAGGTGTCTGTAGGGAGGTGTGTATAGGGAGGTGTCTGTAAGGAGGTGTCTGTAGGGAGGTGTCTGTAGGGAGCTGTCTGTAGGGAGGTGTCTGACAGGAGGTGTCTGTAGAGAGGTGTCTGTAGGGAGGTGTGTAGGGAGGTATGTATAGGGAGGGAGGGTGTGTGTGAGGGTGTGTATTTATTGGTGTATGTGCTGAATGCGGTCTTGTGTAGGTGTGTGTGTGTGTGTGAGAGAGAGACAGCGATTTCTTCTTGGTACGACACACGGATACACACCTTTTGAAGTGAGCCTCATCTGCATTTAAATCCTGTGATAAGTGGGGGGAGGGGCGAGGGGAGGGTCATTACTCTGAGCGACAGCGTTTATGTTTCTGTGGGAGCTGTTGAGGCAGACAGATTAGATAAGGTGACTGATTGGCTGGGGAAGATTTATGGCCAGAGAGTGACAGTTAACATTCACCTTGTGGTTTTATGGCATGGTGGTCCATATGCAAGGCTGTACCCTTAGTGGTTGGAGAGGGGCTGGTCCTCAGGAGACTCTAAAACCTCATTAGTCAAGAGATAGAGGAGAGGAGAGGAGAGGAGAGGAGAGGAGAGGAGAGGAGAGGAGAGGAGAGGAGAGGAGAGGAGAGGAGAGGAGAGGAGAGGCCTCACCTTCATCTTCCTTCAACCTGGTTGGAGAATAAACACTTTTCATCATCTGTTTTGTTTTTCTTAAATTATGTTTTTGTTTAGTTGTACATATTTATTTTAATATGTGCTCTTGAGGAAACATGGGTAAAGACAGAGTCTTGGAACAACGTCATGCAGAGAATACTGTTGAACGTGTATGGATGTACTACGTGTTTGTTGTTGCTATTCATTGGTTTTCTGCATTATTTGGACATATGTAATGAGTCATCAATGTGCTTCAGTTCCCGCTGGACTGGCCCCACATGTCTCATATTCATTCAGTAACAATGACATGATTATTTTTACCCATGGAAAATCCTATTCTTGCCTTCCTTCCTAATCATGTTATTGTATTTCATGGTGTTGTTTATGATTTATTTATTCATCTTTTGCCTTGTGTGTTGTTCTGTTGTCTTTCTGTTTCCTTTTAGTCGTGTCTGGTAAGTTGAAATGTCACCTGTCACCTATTCACTCTGACGCCATGACAGAAACAGGAAGCTGTCACAGCACCACCCCCTCCATCCTCCTCCCATCACCCTCCTCCCACCAATCAGCACTCATGTTTCAGTTGTCACGGGCAACAGTGACAAAAGGACATTAATGGGTAAAAATCTGCTCTATGGTCTGAGTAATCCAAGGTAAAACCAAATCATTTCATTATACTTCCCCCACCCCCTTGTTGTGTTGCTTTATGCATTACCAAATATCCCATCTTACCTGTGGACAAATTGTGTCTGTATGTGGAGTGACAGGCTGCAGATTGCTTTTATGTCTGTGATACCTGGCCCGTATCAGCGTTAAGATGTCTGGGGCGTAGTAATACTGTATTCTCCAGGCGTACTGTCCTCTGAGATGAAGGTGTAAATCGCCCAGCCAGTGGTCCTCAGCATTCCGGGTGTGTCCCTCCACACAGGCCTATTAGCACAGCGAGGCCCGGTGTCACTGCAGAGCTCTGTGTGTGACATTGGGCGGTGACATAGCGCTTCACTCTGAAGCAGAGTTTGTCATTAAGATGCATGGATGCTCCTACTGGAGGGTGTCAGCTTGGACAGATGGCTCATTTATCCCCCATTTCCATGTAAATGTTTTTGTTCTGTGTCCTTGCCCATGCTAATGCAGAGACCCACAGCGGTTCACACTCCTGTTTTCTCTATTCATTAAACTGTTAATATATACACAGCCTGCATTATGGAATGGATTGACTTTCAGTTTTGAATAATCTTCCGTCCACGCACCAACAACGCCCAAAGTCTGCTCTAAACAGAGACTGCCTGAATCCTTATCCAAGGCTCATTTAAATACAGAGACCATAACTGTTACATTCAAATTCCTTTGTTTTCCATTCAAATGAAAGTGTAATGTCTAATATCTCTGTGTGATGTTATTATGCGATGCTGTGTCAGTATGTTAGTTAACATCCCGCTGCCTTCCCCTAGTGCCCCCTGTGTTTGTGGTGCGGCCCAGGAACCAGGTGGTGGCGGTGGGGAGGACCGTCACCTTCCAGTGTGAGGCAACAGGAAACCCTCAACCTGCTATCTTCTGGCAGAGAGAGGGCAGCCAGGTGAGAGGGGATCTACTGTACACCAGGAACCCAGCATGAGCACATGTTGAGGAATGCTTATGGAACAAAAATGAAATACAAAATAAGTAGTAAATCGTAGTCATATCATAGTCTTCATTCTTTTTTTAATGATAGTCCTATATGATTTATATACATTTTATGATTACACCTATAAAACCAGCCATAAAATCAGTGAACATCACTGACCTTCAAACTGATGCTCCAATTGGACCATCCATTCTACTACCCTTATGGTCTTCCTGTCTCCTCTCTTCTCTGTCTATATCTGATCTGTCTATATCTGCCCTGTCTCCTCTCTTCTCTGTCTATATCTGTCCTGTCTTCTCTCTTCTCTGTCTATATCTGATCTGTCTCTGTCTGATCTGTCTATATCTGCCCTGTCTCCTCTCTTCTCTGTCTAAATCTGATCTGTCTCTGTCTATATCTGATCTGTCTATATCTGCCCTGTCTCCTCTCTTCTCTGTCTAAATCTGATCTGTCTCTGTCTATATCTGATCTGTCTATATCTGCCCTGTCTCCTCTCTTCTCTGTCTAAATCTGATCTGTCTCTGTCTATATCTGATCTGACTATATCTGCCCTGTCTCCTCTCTTCTCTGTCTAAATCTGATCTTTCTCTGTCTAAATCTGATCTGTCTCTGTCTATATCTGATCTGTCTATATCTGCCCTGTCTCCTCTCTTCTCTGTCTAAATCTGATCTGTCTCTGTCTATATCTGATCTGTCTATATCTGCCCTGTCTCCTCTCTTCTCTGTCTAAATCTGATATGTCTCTGTCTATATCTGAACTGTCTATATCTGCCCTGTCTCCTCTCTTCTCTGTCTAAATCTGATCTGTCTCTGTCTATATCTGATCTGTCTATATCTGCCCTGTCTCCTCTCTTCTCTGTCTAAATCTGATCTGTCTCTGTCTATATCTGATCTGTCTATATCTGCCCTGTCTCCTCTCTTCTCTGTCTAAATCTGATCTGTCTCTGTCTATATCTGATCTGTCTATATCTGCCCTGTATCCTCTCTTCTCTGTCTAAATCTGATCTGTCTCTGTCTATATCTGATCTGTCTATATCTGCCCTGTCTCCTCTCTTCTCTGTCTAAATCTGATCTGTCTCTGTCTATATCTGATCTGTCTATATCTGCCCTGTCTCCTCTCTTCTCTGTCTAAATCTGATCTGTCTCTGTCTATATCTGATCTGTCTATATCTGCCCTGTCTCCTCTCTTCTCTGTCTATATCTGCCCTGTCTTCTCTTCTCTGTCTATATCTGCCCTGTTCCTCTCTTCTCTGTCTAAATCTGATCTGTCTCTGTCTATATCTGATCTGTCTATATCTGCCCTGTCTTCTCTCTTCTCGGTCTCTATCTGCCCTGTCTTCTCTATTCTCTGTCTATATCTGTCCTGTCTCTTCTCTGTCTATATCTGTCTTTTCTCTTCTCTGTCTACATCTGTCCTGTCTTCTCTATTCTCTGTCTATATATGTCTTCTCTATTCTCTTTCTATACCTGTCTTCTCTCTTCTCTGTCTGTATCTGTCCTGTCTTTTCTCTTCTCTGTCAATACCTGTCTTCTCTGTCTATCTGTCTTTTCTCTTCTCTGTCTATATCTGTCTTTTCTCTTCTCTGTCTATATGTCTTCTCTTTTCTCTGTCTATATCTGTCCTGTCTTCTCTCTTCTCTGTCTATATCTGTCCTGTCTTCTCTGTCTATATCTGTCTTCTCTCTTCTCTGTCTATATGTCTTCTCTTTTCTGTGTCTATATCTGTCCTGTCTTCTCTCTTCTCTGTATATACCTGTCTTATCTCTTCTCTGTCTATACCTGTCTTCTCTCTTCTCTGTCTATATATGTCCTGTCTTCTCTCTTCTCTATCTATACATGTCTTCTCTGTCTATATCTGTCTTCTATTTTCTCTGTCTATATCTCTCCTGTCTTCTCTCTTCTCTGTCTATATCTGTCTTCTCTCTTCTCTGTCTACATCCGTCCTGTCTTTTCTATTCTCTGTCTATATCTGTCTTCTCTCTTCTCTGTCAATACCTGTCTTCTCTCTTCTCTGTCTATATCTGTCTTCTCTCTTCTCTGTCTATATGTCTTCTCTTTTCTCTGTCTATATCTGTCCTGTCTTCTCTCTTCTCTGCATATACCTGTCTTATCTGTCTATATCTGTGTTCTCTCTTCTCTGTCTATATCTCTCCTGTCTCTTCTCTATCTACATCCGCCCTGTCTTCTCTCTTCTCTGTCTATACCTGTCTTCTCTCTTCTCTGTCTATATATGTCTGCTTTCTTCTCTGTATTTATCTGTCCTGTCTTCACTCCTCTCCACCCTCTAGAACCTGCTCTTCTCCTACCAGCCCCCCCAGCCCTCTAGCCGCGTCTCCGTCTCCCAGACGGGGGACCTGACTATCACAGATGCAGAGCGCTCAGACGTGGGCTACTACAGCTGCCAGGCCCTCAACATCGCTGGCTCTGTCATCACCAAGGCCCTGCTGGAGGTCACTGACGGTGAGTGACGGCCCAGAGAGCCAATCACAGAGAACAGATAGTTTTCAGAAGGAGGGGTTCCGCCAATCAGGGACTCCCAGAATTAGATCTCGGAGACATATTGGTGATATTGTCACACCTTGGCACAAAGACATGTAGGGATTTGAATAAATACATAATAATATACTTGTGCTATATTTAAGTGTCTAATGTACGTATTGAGGTCTGTAGAGTTTTGGCCAGACTGTGCTCCTGTCAGAGGTGGAGACTCTGTGGTGCCTCGTCTTCTCCAGGAGCCTGGCTTGCCTCTTGGCTCTGGGCTGTTGGCTCCTGGCAGTGTAACATTCACGCTGGCTGGTGCCTCCTCTGGGAGTGTCCTCTCATTAACAGACTAGCCTGCTGGTGGATGGATCTGTCTTTGTGGTGAGGCCTGGTTCAAACCTCTAATCACTCAGTCAATGCAGCCAGCCTGGTAGTGTAGTGACCTTGGCTCTAGTGACCTTGGCTCTAGTCCCAGAGTTCCCCTAGCAACTTAGTCTCTACGGTGACTATAATTTTGTCTAACTCTCAACTAGGTTCAACCCTCTCTAACCATACAACTCTCACCTAGGTTCAACCCTCTCTAACCAGACACCTCTCACCTAGGTTCAACCCTCTATAACCAGACACCTCTCACCTAGGTTCAACCCTCTCTAACCATACACCTCTCACCTAGATTCAACCCTCTCTAACCAGACACCTCTCACCTAGGTTCAACCCTCTCTAACCAGACACCTCTCACCTAGGTTCAACCCTCTATAACCAGACACCTCTCACCTAGGTTCAACCCTCTCTAACCATACACCTCTCACCTAGGTTCAACCCTCTATAACCAGACACCTCTCACCTAGATTCAAACCTCTCTAACCAGACACCTCTCACCTAGGTTCAACCCTCTATAACCAGACACCTCTCACCTAGGTTCAACCCTCTCTAACCATACACCTCTCACCTAGGTTCAACCCTCTATAACCATACACCTCTCACCTAGGTTCAACCCTCTATAACCAGACACCTCTCACCTAGGTTCAAACCTCTCTAACCAGACACCTCTCACCTAGGTTCAACCCTCTCTAACCATACACCTCTCACCTAGGTTCAACCCTCTATAACCAGACACCTCTCACCTAGGTTCAACCCTCTCTAACCAGACACCTCTCACCTAGGTTCAACCCTCTCTAACCAGACACCTCTCACATAGGTTCAACCCTCTATAACCAGACACCTCTCACCTAGGTTCAACCCTCTATAACCAGACACCTCTCACCTAGGTTCATCGCTCTCTAACCAGACACCTCTCACCTAGATTAAATTTTCTCTCTCCAGAAAGGCCTCTTTATTTAAAACCTCCTCCCTTGACCTTTGTGGCTGGGCCTGCCCTCGCTCTCATTTCTCTCTCTCCCCCCTCTCCCCCCCCCCCCCTCTCCCCCCTCTCTCTCTCTCTCTCTCTCTCCCTTGCTCCCCCTCTCTCTGTGGTTTGGCAGGGCCTGTTAGATGGTAGAAG
This sequence comes from Salvelinus alpinus, assembly GCF_045679555.1. NCBI lineage: Eukaryota > Metazoa > Chordata > Actinopteri > Salmoniformes > Salmonidae > Salvelinus > Salvelinus alpinus. Next base: position 34,453,306 of record NC_092107.1, read on the forward strand.
GAGGAGATAATAACAGTTATTAAAGGGAACAGGCCTCCTCTTCTCCCCGGGCAGATCTGGTAATTACAGGTCAGAGTGACAATGTTTTAGTAATTACACCAGCACCAGCACCAGCACCAAAGAGCCAGTCTCCCATGTAATATACTACACTGCATGTGTGTGTAAATATACAGGCATACGTGTGTCCTTCACTCTGTATGTGTATCCCATTTTATAATGGATTTGCTATTCATTTGAGTGCCTGTCGTTGAACTAAACAACCTCATGCTTCTGACTAAATCAGCAGCGCTGGCAAAATTGGTTATCAATAGCAGTATTAACATCATTAATGATAACGGCCTCAGTGGTAATCTACATAATGGACATTTAATGAAGCACATTTAATTAAATCTGTGTGTGTCGACTGGTGAACGCCCAGAGAGAAGGATGAGGGGGAGGATGAGGATGAGGAGGAGGGAGGGAAAATTCTCCTTGGTAATAACTTTGTCTGCTAGGTATTTAGAAGTTTTTTTCCCATGTTCTGGGGGGGCTGTGAGTGTCCATGTCTCCACTGGCAGCCAGGAGTCTGGAGCTGCAGGAAGAGGACTTGTATAGTAGCCTGTTTTATTTGAATTACACCACAT